>NC_139699.1:28545157-28695157 GCF_964188405.1 Protomyctophum parallelum
ACGTGCCATTGTGCTGTTATACCTTTTTGCATTTTATGTCTATTACCTAATGCTAATGCAGCAGGCTATTGCATAGGCAAAAAGCTCGCTGTAGGTAGGCCTACTGTATACCGTAGGTAGGCTACTAGGATGGGATTAGACACGAGGTGCAAAGAGTGGCTACGCATCGGTAAGTCCACTCCACATAGTATAGCAGCAGGACATGAGGAGGTAATAGACATCAGTGTATTAGACATGCAAAACATGCAAAAAGGTATAGCAGCTCAATGGCAGGTCCCCATAAGAAAGATTGATTGATTGATTGATTGAATACTTTATTAACCGTTTGCAAATAGTACAGTGGTACGATTAAAGTCGATTATACAATGAAGGATAACACAAAAAGCCTGTTTTCCTATCAATTCATCAAGATGGAAGTCCACATAGGGCCGATAACTTCACAGGTAAAAAATAATCCATATGTTTGATCCACATAGGGCAACAAAACCACAAAAATGGAGGTATCCAACCTAGGAAAAGGTCAGTTAATATCTAGTGATGTTAGGCTTTTGGTCATCATCAGGCAAAATAAATCACACCCATGTGAAGTGAGTGGTGCAACTCTGTTTGGGGGCCCCCGGAAGTTCCAGACCCACAAGAACGCGGCCAGGGTGCCGGCCCGGTTCCGGCGAGCCGCCCCACGTCCGAAATGGTTGAGAAATTACAGTTACCGTGTGGGGGTCCCCAGGTGGGCCCGCTACTGTACTGTAACATCCCAAATCATCGTATATACAGTTAATATGTGTGTAAATGGTGCATTTATATAGCACCCTTTATCCAAGGCGCCTTACATAGATTGTGCATTACATTCACCCATTCACACACACATTCATGCACCGATGCAAGGCACTAACCAGCACATCAGGAGCAATTAGGGGTTCAGTGTCTTGCTCAACAACACTTTGACACTAACTTTGGGGGAGCCCGGGTTTGAACTGGCAACCTTGCGGTTACCATCTGGCCACTCTACCCCTGAGCCAAAGCCGCCTGTGTTTGTTTTTTTTGTGACCAACTTTTTATTTTGTTTTTTTAAAAGAACCCCGGGTTAGCACAGACATTACAGGAGAGGGAAACAACAATGGTGCATACGTATAACATAATACATGTTTCTTTTCCTTTTTTTTCCTAAAAAAGACAATTATGATGAAAACAAAAACAAAAACAAAACGTGGCAATGATGTTTTGAAGGACAAACAAACAATGTGTCAGACTTTGTTTACAGGAGTACAAGAATTCGACCTAACAGAGTCCTGATTTAACCTTGTGTTAACCGCCTGTGTTTGTGATAGGCTGCACCAAGTGACACTTGGTTGTGCAAACAAACCAAACACAATTTGCGTGCTCGGACAGACCCAGCCAGCCAGGGACGGACACAGCCAGCCAGCCAGCCAGCCACCCAGCCACCCAGCCAGCCAGAGTCACACATAGCTGTCTAAATATACTCATAAATAGAGAACGAAACTAATGTTGTGGACTTAATAGGTCTTACCTGGGCCAACAATAACAGTAAGATGAGAAAATAAATAAGTAATTATACTACGTCTGTCTGTCTGTCTGTCTGTCTGTCTGTCTGTCTGTCTGTCTGTACACTCTGATCGACGCATCACAAAGGGAAGCGTTGTCAGCATACCTGATTTTGAGCTTATACAAATCTAATGTAGAACAATATTGATTTAAACAAAGAATTCTGATGAAAGAGCAGAATATTGCACTTACTGTACTGTATAGTAATTTAGTTTCACAGTGTATCTGGAATTAGTTTTGGTGAGTGGTGCAGTAATAACCATAGAACACATGACAATATGAACACAATGCTGGCCATCTATGTTGTTTTTCACCTCTTTTCTTGTCAAAATACAGGACTCCTCCCCGTACGGTATCCCCTCAGAGCTCCTTCTCACTTTCAAAAATGAACGTGGCCAGAGCGCTCAGTCTTCTGGTCTGTCTGTGGAATGTAAAATAAGACCATTATATAAAACCATTAGGCCTATAATAAAACCATTATAATATAACCTCATGTTTTCACTGTTGCTACACATGAAGCAAAGCATAGTTTGTCGTAAAAACGTTTGGTGTAGCCACTATCAATTTAGGCTGCATAGGCCTGATTATGTACGTGGACGTAAAAAATAAAACAGCTCGTTCATAATGTAACTGTAACAAAACGTAAACAGTTAGCTTGCAAGCTAACTTACAAGCTAACTGTTAGATTACAAGCTAACGGCAGCAAAAAATTACATGATACAGTAAATTAGCAGTAGCACTGCAGTGCAGGCTGTAGGCAGCAGACACACATTTACATTTGTAACCTGCTTTCGCCGTGTACCGTGTACGTGGAGACTGAACTTGAAGTGAACACGTTGCTATGACAATGCTGGTGTTTGACATAATTAAGGTATGTGTCGTGTCGTTAGCACTAAATACCTGTGATAACAGCGCGCAAAACAAGGCTAGTATTTAACTGGCTAAATAAACACTTTAATATTAGGCCTTCAAAGTAGTTCACACGGGAAGAAATAAGGCTCACAAATAAATGAATCTAAAGAGCTCTTTTCTCGGATCTACTAGCCTACTACATGGTCTACTGTAGCAACAAGTTAGTCTGCTGACTGGCGTTAAACTCCTACGTCACATCCTAGAATAACCAATGGAATGTGAGCGTTGACCGTGAACGTGATGATAAGTCATTTCCTAGTCTAACCAATGGGATGCGCATATTTTAAATCGCCCACCCACCGCATTGAGGATTAACCGCTCTAGAATTCATCTTCATCATTCGTCTCTGAACAGCGAACAGGTAAGGTGCAAACTGCTAAGTGTGATGCTCATGTTACAACTTCTTAACTAGCGTAACGTTAGCATTGTATGTTAGCATTAGTTAACATCAACATTTAGCATTGATATTTCCGTCTGCATTACAGCAAATATGTTCAGTATGTCTAATGTCTACTGTCTAATTTGTCAGTTGGATTTCCATCGACCAGTTCGAACTTCTAACACACTAGGCCTACTAACGTAACTGTTTCTGTCTACATTTCAGCAACAATGGCTTCTCAACGACGAGGTGATAGATACTTCTACTTGCAAGATTCTCAACGTCAAATGAGGGACTCCACGCTCCGTGCGTGGAGTGCGTACTCCATGCGTCCACCGTCCATGGTTCTGACCTCGGGGAAAAGCTCCTACGAGGTGAAGTCCTTTCTCGGCCGAGGAGCGTTTGGGAAGGTGCTCAGGTGTAAGGACATGGAAACCAACCGGACAGTGGCCGTTAAGATGGTGAAAGACAGCACCAGAGGAGCCAAACGTGAGGTAGGTGATTATGACACGGACATTCCGAGACTCGGAGTCGTTAAACACTAGTGCTACGACGTTGTCGCTAGTAGCAAAAACGCCCTTTAACTTATAGATCGAGTTCATTTTGGGGGGAAAGCTAGCCCTGGAACATGAGTGATGACTGTCATGAATATCGTGAAGGACGAGGCGAGCGTCATGTGAACCATGGCTAGGGGAAAGCGATCGTTACTAGTCCATGGGCCACTTTTCTTTATGGTAGGCTCAGCTGCATTCAGGACATATGATATTTCGATGTTTGAAAACATGCTGCGCTATGATTATGTCATATATGCCTGGAGTGAGTTGTTCTTAGTCTGTATGTTACCATCCCAATACAAAAAAATGGCTAGTAGTAGTGCCAAAAGCATGCATGCAAACAATGTTGTTGCTATGGCAATTTGTGTAAGAAATATGTATTTATTTTATATGTACATGTATTTAAGGAGCCCAAAATAAATATAATTGTGTATTATTTGCATTTAAGGCCCAATTCAAATTGCTACAAAACTTGTGATAGCCAGTCATTTTGGGGATAAAGAAGACATTGATTGAATTGTACATGGTCTGATAATGTTGTACTGTGCATGTTATGTAGCCTATGATTTATTATTTATTCTTTAATTTCATTTCCAACCGTTTTTTTATTTACTGTACCACTGCACAGAAATTAGGCTTTTTCTTTTGAAGGTGGTTAGGTTACCAATGGTTACAGGCAGCTATGCTGGAAGATGGGTCCAAGGCCTTATTATTACATAATAATATAGGTCTACTACAGTTACTACTAATAATAACCATAATAATAATAATAATAATGAATTGAGAAAATAGATAATAAAATGTAAAGCAATGAAATTAATACAATTCAAAACAATGGCATGAAGTCAGTTTAATCTATAGCATGAGCATAAGCAATGACAATGTAATTGACTCATTACAATGTAATGTTTACATAAAGAGTGTCATCAAGTTACTTTAGTGTACAATGTACAGTTGCTGCGGATTGTTTACATTTACAATTTTGTTGAGATTATTCTCTAGTATCTACTCCACCAATAATTAAAATATAATGTGACAATGATTATTATTGAAGACAACTATGGCTTATGCCTTTCTCACATCTAAACTCTTTCTCTCTCTACAGTTTGAGATCCTCAGGAGGCTGCAGAAGCTGTGTTTCGATCCAGACAAACACAACTTTGTACATTGCTTTGACTTCTTCCACTTCAGTGGATTTTACTGTCTGGTATTTGAAAGGCTGCACATCAGTCTCAAGGAATCCATTTCCCGTTACCAGCCGTTGTCCCTAGGAGAGATACGGCCAATAGTTCAGCAGGTATGTTCTACTATTTGTAATCTTTTGTAATATTGATGGAACTTAACTTCAACTTAGCTGATTTAATCAAATATAAGAACCACATACTGCAATTGTTTCCTATGTCACATGTTTTCAAAATAGGGGCTGTCAGGGGTGCCATTTGGAAAATAAAAATCTACAAGCTCACAACTCAATTGCATTATTGTGATGCGACACATTGTGAGCTTGTCGATCTGCTATTTGAGAGTCGAAGGTTTTGTAACCCCTCTGTCCTACGTTGCAGGTGGCCAGCGTTACAGATGCTGAAGAGAGCTGGAATCATCCACACTGACCTGAAGCCTGACAACATTATGTTGGTGGACCACCATTGTCAGCCCCTTAGGGTAAAGGTCATTGACTTTGGCTGTGCCTGCACCACTTCTGAAGTCAAGTGTGGTGACAATGTCCAGACACTCTGGTACAGGTGAGTGAATGTCTCATTATATCGCTTTATTGTATCATATCTTCCCATTTATAAACTCTTGTTTTGGAAAAATATTACATACATGTTTATATTTATTATAATTCTTATTGTTATTATTTCATCCCATGTGAATCTTGCATCCCTATTCTGGGCATATATTAATAATGGGGGCATGCATTACAATATGCATAGACCCCTGAGGGACTCTAGTCAATAAAGTATACCGTATATGTTGTGATTAGTAACATTAGGATCATTGACAGACTTGAAATCAGGCTTTTTATGTGTGATACTGTGATGTTTCTCTTCTCTCAGGTCTCCAGAGATCCTGTTGGGACTCTCCTACACAGAGGCCATTGACATGTGGTCTCTGGGATGTGTGGCAGCAGAACTCTTCCTTGGCGCTGTTTCCTGGAATGAGTGAATACCAGTACCACATGGTAAGTATAGAAACACATAAGCTCACAAGTTATCGAGTTAACCTCATGAACCTCTAGCGTCCCTATTCTCTGAATGTTAGGTGGCCATTTTCGCCTAATTGTGCTGCAATAAAGTGAACATTCAACAGAATTGGGTTGGTTAACGTTCGGCGAAAGTATCCGAGATTCTACATCGGCTACTTTCGTTATTTGATGTACATTAAATAACGTAAATTAATGTAAATATAAGTAAATTATAAATGTTATATTTGCGTTTTCTACAGCGTATAACTAATTTAAGTAAGTTTTCCTATGCAAATGTAAAGTGAACGTTCATGGATGAAACATTATGAATGACTTAATGTTGTGTTTCTAGATGAGATTCATCACAGAGACTCAGGGACTGCCACCAGCACGTCTACTCCATGCTTCAACCAAGACCAACTTGTATTTTACAAGAGACTTGACGGGTGTCAGAAGGCTCAAGGTACAAACACTTCTGCCCTCATTGTACTATATTCTTAAAATGCAGGCCACTGTATGTTATATAATATAAAACATGATTTTAATTGTTGTTTTTTGCTTTTTAGACACCGGTGGAGGCAAGCACCCAGTCTGGAGGGACCAGGGTGTACTCTTTATGCTCCCTAGATGCAATCAAAGATGTAAGTCTTTTATTTTACATTCATAGACATAGTCATCATTTAGCACTTGAGTGTGAGGATCTTTCTCAATGTTTCTCAAATGATCGAATAATTGATAACCTCTGATATACAGAAAGAATACAAAGGGTATAACTATATTATATTCCTTAATCAAATATTTATTTCACCATTTGAGATTCAGGGCCAGGCAATGGCATCTTATGAGGAATACAATGAAATAAAGTATTCTTCTGTCACATCACATGCAAAAGCAGACGTTTATGTGGCTATCAAGGTGGGGGGGGGGCTTTTTAACCGGCCCACATGTGCGTTCCTCGGCTGCGAGAGCAGACAGCGTTACATTGACAGAAAAGTGAAAACCACCCAATGATAGAACCACAGAATATTCAATTAATTTTTAACTGTTAAGTTTAATTGGAGAATTTGTTAACAGTGATTAATCAAATTTCAATTCACTGTTAACATTCCCTATTCAGGATGTAGAAGTATTGACCAGGCAGGAAAGTTATTTGAATTGTTTATTTTTATTTTTATAATAGATCCGTCTGTCCACCGAGCTGAAGGGTAACTAGCTGAGAGTGAAAGATCGCCATCACTTCGTGGATCTGCTGAAGAAAATGCTCGAAATGGATCCTGAGAAACGGTTTGAACCCGACCACGTACTGCAGCATCCATTTATGACCATGAGCCACCTGGTGGACAGCTTGCACTACAGCCCCTTGTAAGTGACTGTTTAGTTTATGTTTTTGGCCTGTGCCGAAGTGTCTAGATATGAAATTGGTGTTGTGGTTGATTAATCAAGTCATTCATTCATTCTTGCTTTTCAGTGTAAGGTTGTTATGACAAGATGAGTGTCTGCCAGACAAAGAGGGTCACAGCTCCCACAGGGAGGAAAAGGACCTCATCTGAAGCAGCAGAAAGCAGCCTGGTCCGAAAGAGGAAGAAGCCTGAGAGCAGAGTATTAGTGACTGAATTCAGTGAATTGTCCAAGAAGACAGGGGACTACCCTAGTAGCCACAGATCCTCCATGATTTTTTTCTTGTATTATATATTGTTATATTGCTATTACTGTATATATTGTCATATTGCTTGTTGTATACTGTATATATATTGTATATATTTTGTATTTTTATAGAGGTTATGTAATTAAACCATATATTATGTTATACCCTATGCAAAGTGTTGTGAATTGAATTGATGTTGAAACCTGCCTGTACGTCCGTTCCTCTGTCTGTGTGTGTCCGTGTGTGAAGTGTGAAAAGCTAATCTGCGGCAACAGTGGAATGATGGAAGCGAAACTGTGCACACACTCCCTGGATGCCAAACCCAAGGTCTTTCACATGGCCCTGTTATAGCGCCACCAGGTCCACATGGGCCTGTTATAGCGCCACCTGGTCCACATGGGCCTGTTATAGCGCCACCAGGTCGTAGTCCTACACTACACATTATCTCTATTTTTGAGGGCCTATAAGTCACAGCATCGACCAATCTCAGTCACGATCAAACCTGCCATAACTAAGACCCAAGTACCCTTTCGACGCCGCTTCAACCTCATGAAGGCCAAGTGGGATGAGTACAGCGAAGGAATGGAAAAGACTAACAGACACTGAACCCACACCTGACAACTACACCATGTTTGTCCAGGCTGTAAAGAAGACTGCTTGCGCACACATCCTGCGCGGATGCCGAAAAGAATACATCGCAGGCCTCACAGAGTCATCATCACAATTGCTGGAGAGCTATGAAACAGAGTTCCAAAAGGATCCGTTCTCAGACACGACCAGTGATCTCAGTGATGCACTCATGGACTCCCTAGGGAAGGAGAGGCAGAAAGCCCGGAAGGATCTTGTGGAGAACATCAACATGACTCAGAACAGCAAAAAAGCGTGGTCCACCATCCGGAAAATAAACGGTGATAAGATCACACCACCCGCTATATCCGACGTAACACCAAACCAGGTTGGGAGCCAACTGGTGGCCAACGGGAGACGAGCAGAAAAGCGCAGGGCCAAAGGACAACACCATCTCACCATCATCCCGGGCAATCAGCAGAACATGTCCATCCTAACCAAGCCCTTCATCCTTGAGGAGCTTGAAACAGGACTAAACACCATGAAGCCGGGCAAAGCTGCAGGTCCTGATGACATACTGTCTGAGATGATAACCCACCTAGGCCCAGTCGCCAAACAATGGCTCTTGGACATGTTCAACACCTGCCTACAAACCCAGCACATACCAACGATCTGGAGGAAAGCCATCATCATTGCTCTTCTAAAACCCGGGAAAGACCCCAACCTACCGGCCCATCTCCCTGCTATGCACCACCTACAAGCTTTTCGAGAGACTACTCCTCAGCCGACTATCCCCCCAGATAGACGCTGAGCTAATCAGAGATCAAGCCGGATTTAGACCGGGAAAATCCTGCACAGGCCAACTGCTGAACCTCACCCAGCACATCGAGGACGGCTACCAGAAGAAGCTGATAACAGGCGTTGCCTTTGTCGATCTTTCGGCAGCTTATGACACCGTCCAACACAGGCTGCTGATCACAGCGGATGCCAAACTGTGCAACACAGTCAGATGTCTCCTGAGCAACCGGATGTTCTATGTCATGCTCAACAATAAAGAAAGCAGATGGTTCCACCAGAACAACGGGCTGCCGCAGGGCAGTGTCCTGGCACCTCTCCTCTTCAACGTCTACACCAACGACCAGCCCCTACCAGAAGGATGCAGCAGGTTCATCTACGCAGATGACCTAGCCATGACAACGCAGCAGCATACCTTCCCAGAAGTGGAGTCAACCCTGGAACAAGGACTGACAGATATGTCCACGTACTATCTGGAAAACCACCTGCGTCCAAACCCCGGGAAGACACAAATCTGCAGCTTCCACCTTAAAAATAAGGAGGCCAAACGGGAGCTCAACGTCACCTGGGACGGAATAAGGCTTGAGAACCACCAGCACCCAGTCTACCTGGGAGTGACCTTAGATCGTACCCTCAGCTACAAAGAGCACATCCAGAAGACGAGAGCCAAGGTGTCCACCAGGAACAACCTCCTGCGCCAACTAACAAACTCAAAGTGGGGAGCCCACCCAAGCACGCTGCGCACAACGGCACTAGCCCTGTGCTTTTCCACTGCTGAATATGCCTGCCCTGCATGGTATAAATCAAGTCACGCACACAAACTAGACCTCATCCTCAACAAGACCTGCAGGATAATGACTGGGTGCATCAAAACAACCCCCATACCCTGCCTCTACGCCCTCTCTGGAATTGCCCCCCCTGACATCCGCAGAGCAGTCACCGCCAAAGCCGAGCGCACAAAGCAGGCCCATGACAACCGGCACTCACTGCACGAACACTCTGCCCCCCAAAAACGGCTCAGGTCCAGAAGCAGCTTCCTGGATACCACTGCAGAACTGGAGACCACACCATCTGTCGCCAGGACCACGGAGTGGCACAACCAGTGGAATGGCATGGGTAGCCGGACAGCCCAGTGGACAGAGAGAGGCATCACCCCAGAGGAATGTCTCGCGACTGGCCATGACCAACCTTGGGCCGTCTGGAAGGCCCTGAACCGTCTGCGGGTCGGCGAAGGACGCTGCAAGGCATCCATGAAAAAATGGAATATAACTTTTTCTGATGCATGCGTGTGTGGCGAACCACAAACAATGGACCACATCATGATGTGTATCTCTGCTCCACAATGTACTGGAGATGACCTGGCCGGGCCAAATGCGGCTGCACTCGCCTGCGCCAACCACTGGAAAGACGTGATATAGAAGATGGCCAGACACGAAGAAGAAGAAGAAGAAGGGCCTATATATGCACAGCTTTGTGTGTTTGTACCACGGAATGTGATGTTTTGATTGGCTGAGCACGGAATATTGATGATGTATGATGATAAGAGCGCCCCTCACTTCACACAAGTGTGATCTTTCATATTCCATCCTGATAGGCGAATTCTAAACATTGCTGGTGGCCCACAATAAACTACCTGACCTGGAGGAGACCTGTGCTCAGAGGAGGACCTTCTCTAGTACTGTATGTTGGATTGTTTGTTGAGTGAGAAAACAATGTTGCACTTTAAGCTAATCATCTGGGGACCTCACAACATAATTTGGGGACTCGCAGTTTTGTAAGTTCCACTGGGATATGTGATAAAAAGGTGACCTGGGCCAGCCTCTTTCTTGACATTGTTCAACACACATGACATTCACTCTGATCTCACACCAAGATCATTAGTGGGGTTCCGTCTCCATGTTAAATTTAGTTGTCATTTACAACTCATGTAAAAGTTTCACTTTCAGTACTAATTTGAAGGTGAGGGTCTATAGAACCATTTTGGTTCGAGTGGCAATCACCAAAATGAAATAATTGGCCTATAGGGGGCGTAGTCCGGTGCCAACCCCCATCAGCCCTACCAAAGTATGTAAACTGTTTCCCCATTTTTGATTAAACTTTCCAATCTGAACATATAAGATATGTATGGATTCACAATCAGGAGTAGCAGTTGGTACTTAAACCTTATTACACATATAATATTTGTTTCCACCCAGTATTGGTGTATATCCACAAAAATAGCAGGAAAAACGAGCTAAAAACTAGTAGTGGGGTCCCTAGACAAGGCAAGGCAAGGCAAGGCAATTTTATTTATATAGCACCTTTCATACTCAAGGCAATTCAAAGTGCTTTACAGAATAAAAACAAATACAGAGTGCAACAGTGCACTTTAAAAGGAATACACATTATAATAGATACAATTACATTACAACAGATACTCCCACCTTTAATAGAAACACAGTTAATTGGGATATGCAATGTTAAATAAATACGTTTTAAATTTTGACTTAAAAACGGCTATAGTTGGGGATTTTCTAATGTAACCTGGAATGTTATTCCAGGTTTGTGGTGCATAATGGTGGAATGCTGCTTCACCATGTTTTGTTCCAGACACACATACAACTCAACAAAAGCTTAACTTTCACTTCTATTTTGTAGATAATGACCTATAGAACAATTTTAGTTCGAGTGGCAAGTCTACAAATTAAAGAAATATATATTTTTGCCAACTTTCCAAAATGGCCAAAATCGGAATTATGTTTATTTGAAAAATGTCTTAATTTTCTTATATTGCTGTTTTTTCTTTGTTTTTCTTGCTATATCAAGTCAATCCTGTGTGAGGAATCAACTGGATTTCAAATATTAATGTTTTGAATAATCTGATATAGAAACAAAATAAAGATGGCTGCCAATGTACATTTAATTACTACATTACGCCTAACTTCTATCCTGTTGAACCTAGAATGGTGATGTTGGTGCCTATACCTATGTTATCATGAATGACTAATTGTATAAAACCAAAATACATATAATAGGACAATATATAATATTTCACACAAATGAGACAATGCAGTACATATGTGGGGAACTAAAGTTAGATATTGGAATATAATACACCACTCCTGTGTTATATTTGTTTATTTTATTTTATTAGTTATACTATGTACTGCCACTATAGGGGGCAGAGTAGCAGGTGTGTCTTAATTGTTCAGACTTGGTAGCTTGCTAGTTATAAGACTAAGCATACTGCAGAAGAGCATGAGCTGCACTGATTGCTCTCTTGTGGTATTGATATTTTGAAGGTAAGCAAAAAAGTTAAACATGTCATGAAGGATTCTTAAGTGTTTTTTATGAATATGGATAGTCATGGAGTGCCACGATACGGTCTTCTCCCAGCGCAACTGCCTTGTCGTTTATCTCTTGGGTGAGTTCTACCTTCTGGAATGAATGGTCTGCTGCATATGTTTCTTCACCACAAAAGAGACATTTATTACGATTGGTGCACCAGTCCGGCATGATCTTCTTGCCAATGCCACAGCACCTCCAGAATGCCTTTTTTTGCACTGTCAAGTGCTGTTGCCCTGTAAAGATGCGGACAAGTTGTATGCCAGGATGCACGATTTAGCTTCATGGATTCTGCATCTGGAAGTTCTACGTCTGGGTGGGGAGAAGCGTCAATTGCTCTGAACTGACTTGCAAGGCCTATGATGTCTGTGTAGGCTCCTTCTCTACTCTTCTCTGGATTTGCAAGAGGGCAAACAAGTCTTTCCTCAGTTTGCTTTTGGCACAAAATGCACAACTGCCATTTCGTTGTCCCAGCCATAACAGACAAATACTTTATCCAGGTTTAGTTTTCTGTTAGGGTCATATCATGAACAAATATAGAAAATATTATATTATTATATTACTATATTATTATATAACTTTTGTATTTAACAGTTTGCCTCAACATATTAATACAAGAAAACAGTCAGCAGTGCATATAGCTACATTCACATTTACCATTGTAATAATAATGAAAATAATGAAAACACAATTTCTTCCTCAGCATAATTGCTATACTGTAGCTATAGTTTTAGACTGTGCTATAGCTACAGGCTACTTTGGTTGATGCTAGCTCATACTATTGGGATGTAGTACTTTGGCCACTTATCCCACATGACTATCCATATTCATAAAAAACACTTTAGGATCCTTCAAATCCCTTCAAAATATCAATACCACAAGAGAGCAATCAGTGCAGCTCATGCTCTTCTGCAGTATGCTTAGTCTTATAACTAACAAGCTACCAAGTCTGAACAATTAAGACACACCTGCTACTCTGCCCCCTATAGTGGCAGTACATATAACTAATAAAATAAAATAAACAAATATAACACAGGAGTGGTGTATTATATTCCAATATCTAACTTTAGTTCCCCACATATGTACTGCATTGTCTAATTTGTGTGAAATTGTTCTCTAGGTCATTATCTACAAATTAGAAGTGAAAGTTAAACTTTTGTTGAGTTGTAAATGACGGTGTGTATAGGGACCCCACTACTAGTTTTTAGCTCGTTTTTCCTGCTATTCTTGTGGATATACACCAATACTGGGTGGAAACAAATATTAAATGTGTAATAAGGTTTAAGTACCAACTGCTACTCCTGATTGTGAATCCATACATATCTTATACGTTCAGATTGGAAAGTTTAATCAAAAGTTACAACAGTTTACATATTTTGTTAGGGCTGATGGGGGTTGGCACCTGACTACGGCCCCTATAGGCCAATTATTTTATTTTGGTGATTGCCACTCGAACCAAAATGGTTCTATAGACCCTCACCTTCAAATTAGTACTGAAAGTGAAACTTTTACATGAGTTGTAAATGACAACTAAATTTAACATGGAGACGGAACCCCACTACATCTAAATGTCTAAATTATAACTTGTAGGCCGCCTACTACTGCAGGACCATGCCATTAAAGCCCTGGTGGTCACACTGCACCATTATCACGTAGGCCTACATATTTTTGAGAAGTAATTCAGATAAACTATCCACAGTATGAATGCAACAGTTAATTTCATGATTTAACTTTATTTACGGTGAATAAAGTACAAATCAGGCACAAGTTAACAACAAATCACACTATCACGTGCTCAAAAATAACTAATCTACAAGCTAACAACGCGTCGCACTATGGTCACAACGCGACGCGTTGTTAGCTTGTAGATCAGTTTTATTCGACAAGCGACAAACAGCCCGCCCCCTCATCTCTGGCCCACCAATCACCTGCACGCATGGTAAACAAGTGCTTACACGCACACTGGTGATTGGCGGAGAGGATTGGTTGACAGGCCGTTCCTACGAATCAGCTCACAGGATCGTCATTTACAATATTCCGCAGCGGCAAGGTGACGTGAAAACTGCACGAGAGACCATGATGGACGGCACAGGTAAATGTTTTATATTTAGATACGGTATAATGATTTAGTTAACATAATAATCATGAGGCAATACAACGTGTCTTCCACTTTACCATAGCCTACTGTGTTGGTGAGCTGAAATAGTTAAAATGGCGATGTAATTTACACCTGATCGATCCTGTTAAAAGTTATGCTAGCAGTCAATTGAAAGTTTAGCTAAAGTCCTTTATTCTGTCGTCGACATTATTGTTAATATGCCGATGCTTTTTAGATTTGTAACTTTTAGCGTTTTGGGGTGACAGATAAGTAAGCCTGGGACCGAGGCTAGGGTGACAGTGGTATGAACTATGAAAGGGAAAGGGCACCTATCCAGACGGCTGCAATTCGAAACTGGCCCCGTAAATTCTGAATCCTCCACCCAGGCACCCACCCCTTTCCCCCCTCACTGTATGTTCTTTTCCCCTTTCTACCTCCTCTATGATGATTTCCTGTTTTTGGCTATATAGAAGTGTATATTTGTACGTCTCTAAATGTTGTGATGAATTGAAAATGGTGGACCCTATTGTAAACAAGTGTAGTGCATGGTGTCGTCCACAGTTAACAGTTGAGTTGTGCTTGAAATGTACTGTAATTCTACAAACTGCTAATACATTCTTCAATCAATCAATAAAACATTGATTGATTGAATGAATTAACATTATTAACAGTTTGCAAAAAAAAGTACAGTGGTAGATTTATACAAAGGGTGCTAAAATGATAAATAAGGATGTGTAATTACAATGTAATTTGTTATCGTGTGGAATGTTAAACTGTGAATAAAAATGATAGTTCATAATAGTAGCCTACTAGAATAGTGTGTATGTGCAAACCTACCTAATAATGTATGTATTGTTGTTATTATTCTCATCTACAGGGCCAATGGTGAAGGTTAAGCCGAGGTTCTCCGCTCCTCTGAAAAGCTTGAAAGAATCAGGAGGAGAGAGACGAGGAGAAAGAGAGGAGCAGACAGCTGCAGGGCCGAGCAGCAAGAAGGCATGGATTCAGTTGTCTGTTGCCAGTGCCACAACTGATTTCAGTCATTTGGATTCCACAGAACAGTATTTTATAGCAGTGGTTTTCAACCTTTTCATGGCCCATTATTTATTCTGCATTTGAGCCACAGATCCAAAATAATATTTTGTCATTGCATAAGTTGCACAATTCTGTGCTGTATTGATGTTGGGATTAGGAGAGATAACAGGAGAGATAACATCAAAATAAGAATTTTCTACATTCTCTAATTGTGTAGACTTCTTGTAAATTAAGTAATGCAGATGTTTAACAATTGAGAGTGTAAAATGATACTTTACAAGCTCACAACACGTCTGCATTGTGAGCTTGTAGATCTTCTATTTTTGGTTATTAGTTATTTTACAATGAAACTGAAAGAGTAATAGAAGTGTTCAAACTAGCAATAGAAATGCTTGAATTGGTCAAACTAGCTACAGTACATGTTGCAAGTTGCATGTTCAGATTCAGAAGCATCTTCCGAAAACCTTAGTTATATGGTCTCGGATATTTCATAAAAGCAAAAGGCTAAATGCTCAATCTGTGATTTCTTCAACTGGAATGTAGAACATAGTGTCGAAAAATACAAACAAAACATAATAATTATACATATTGTGCCAATTGTTTCGGAATCACAAATCACAGATTGGGTTTTGGGTTAACAAAAGTTTTCAGTCAAGAGATTCTATTTTGTGTTGGTAACCATGCAGAGTGGTAATAAGAAGGGAAAGAAGCGACCGGTGAAGGAGGGAGAGGATGGCGGGAGAAAGGACAACATGAAGAAGAGAAGAGAGGAGGCAAAGAAGGACGACCAGAAGCAGGTAAAGAGAAAGAAATGGAAGGAGAAAACCAAGAAGAGAATTGAGGAACAGGAGGTAGGCCTACTGTAAGACAGTGGTTCTCAAACATTGTCATGTCAAGCAAGGACGTACTTCCATCTGAAAAAAATATATTTTGTGCCAGGGAGCTTGTATAGCTGCTGTTTTTGAATAGCTAAAGTATACAATATGGTTAAAATGGCTGATGGCTAAAATGATTGACACTCTATTTAGCTTTGAGAACCACTGCTGTAAGATAAGATCTTACATGTTTGGTTAAGTTACAGTAAGATGAGATATGCAATATGATGTTTGTTCGTGGCTTGTCTAAACAAAGTAACGGGAAACGTACATTGTCCATCCACTTTGGTAATCAGGTGCAGCACACACAAGATCAGCATTTAGGTACCGTACAGATAGAGTCTACTGCACTGTTTGATGCTCCCACTGTTTATTGCAAGGACCGTTTTCCATCACAAATGGATCTTCATGAGGAAGGAACTTGTTTCATTTCTAAATCCTAAGTGTTCTGGAAAATGAGAATTCAGAAATTACAAAAGCCCAGAGGGCTTATTTCCATTGAGGTCCTGTGAATTCAATTAATCAAATTTACAATGTAAACGTTTTCAGTCAAGAGATTCTATTTTGTTTTAAACCATGCAGAGTGGTAATGGGAATAAGAAAGGAAAGAAGCGACCGGTGAAGGAGGAGGGAGAGGATGACTGGAGAAAGGACAACATGAAGAAGAGAAGAGTGGAGGAGGAGGTGGACGACCAGGAGGTAGGCCATCACAAATGGATCTTCATCAGGAACTTGTTTAATTTAAGCCCTTATGCCCTATTCAAGGTAGACAGACAGACAGAGGGATCCGGACGCAATTCCAACGGAGTATTAGTCCGACATGCGGGAACAACGGTCGGACTACCGCTCGAACATGCACTGCTCCCGTGCTTGGGGTTATTAAGGTTAGGTTAGGGATAGAGGTAGGTTATATTTACCGGTATGTCTCTGTGTTACAGGCGGCTGGGGACATCTCAACTGATGCTGAACCAGATGACATCATGCACAGGTCACTTACACACACACGCGCACGCACACACACATGCATACGTATACATACACACACACACACACAAGCTTGCACGCACACATACACACACACACGCACACACTCCTTGTTGAGACCTTGTTATGGAAACAGGGAGGAAGAGGAGGAGAGGCCTCAGTCCAGAGGAGGACAGGAGGATGAAGGAGAGGGAGAGGCTAAGGAAGACAGCGGTAAGTACAGACCGGACCGGTTTGGAAACTTTAGGACTTTAACGATTCCAGTTCCTTAAAGATTCCATAACAGTTCCCTTTAAGGATTCCTATATACCTCAAAGTGGGGCACAGGGACACTTGAGAGTGTTCCAAATGGACTCTAAAGGTGGTTGCACACTGGGCACGCTTTTTGGGAAACAGACGGAAAAACACAGCTAAAACTCTGAAAACACGTCAAGTGTGCAGGGACCTTTAAGTACACCTCTGAGAGTGTCTCGGGGGTTATGGTGGTCCTTGAAATGACAAGTTTGAGAATCACCAGTATTGTAATTGTATAGCAGACGTGAAGTACTCTGACAGTGTGATAAATCCGGTTCTGAAAACGGTTCCAAATGTGATGGAGCCAATTTCGAGATGTTGGATCCGGTTTCTGGATCCCAACCCTAGTTCTTGCCAATAGTTTTAGACATTAGGGACTGTGGAGACTGGAGAGGTTGTTTTCATATCAGTGTACAATAGATCTCACTTCTGCTGTTATCAAACATTACAAACATCCATCCATCTGGCATTTTTACCAATTTATAACCACTTCAACCTTAGTTTGGGCATATTGAAATGATTTGACGAATGAGAAATGACAAATGATTGTTGGTAAATTTCGACATTGTCTGTTGGGTTTAAATGATTGAAGCCAGGAAAAGACAACACTTAAGCATATCACTGTACAACACAATTACTATATCCCAAATAATCCCAGGTGCTATCTAGTCTCATATCGTGATATTGTTATAATCGCTATATTGCCCGTCCTTAGATCCATTGCTGTCTAATACAGAATGTTGCATTTTAATAATGATAACAATATCTATTATATTGTGTTCTAGGTGATAAAAGCTGGGTCCAGTGCTGTAAACCAGAATGTGGGAAATGGAGAAAACTTCTCCCACACAGCGATCCCTCCGAACTCTCACAAAACTGGAACTGCACAATGAATATTGGTACCATTACAAGACTTATACATACTAGATAAAAACACTATTCACAGTCCCACTGCACACTTGAGTATTTATTTCAAAATATTGTTGTTCATCTTTGAATCATTCATTGATTTAAAGCCACAAATATGACTTGCTTTTTCTTTATGAACCCTGAAGAAGTTTCAGGTCATCCGAGAACGGTCTAACTGGATACCAATGGATGTCAATTGTATCCAATTAGGATAGAGAACTCATCTGAAAATGTTTTGTACCAGGGACCTCCAGAAGAAAAGATGTGTCAAAATTATTCAACAAGCTAGTACTCTATCGCTCTACATAAAGTATTTAGTAGTTATTTATCTCTCTCTCTCTCTCTCTCTCTCTCTCTCTCTCTCTCTAGATCCAGTATACAAAAGTTGCTTGGTTTCTGAGGAGGAGTGTGATGAAAGTGAAGAGTGCGTCATCATGAGTAATTTGGTGCCAGGTTCTCTGGTCTGGGCTCAGCAGAGAGGATATCCCTGGTAAACTACCCTACATACAATACATACCGTAGTCGTACTGGTAAACTACCCTACATACAATACATACCGTAGTCTTACTGGTAAACTACCCTACAGTTTCCCCGTGGTAGGAGGTCAAAGGGGGGTGAGTGTAGCAGAATGGCTCAGAGCCTCTGCCTGATGGCCTCAAAAGTCGAATATCTCCCAGGGGGATAACCAGTGATATAACTTTCACGCGGGAGACCCGAGTTTGAATCCTGGGCGTTACACACGCACATGGACGGATTGATATCGATCAAAAACAACCCTTAGCACCTTGCTTACAAAAGAATGTGAATGATATTGGGAATGACTGACCTGGCTGGATACATATCAGTGGTCCATCCATTGTGTGACCTGCTTAACAAGCAAGGGCAAAAAAGATCTGTCCCCCCACCACCACCACACCTCAACTCCTTCGGGGTAGCAGACAGGCAGCTATAAAGCTTAGTAAGTTATAGTCTACCGTAGCTGTATATGTCAGATGTTCTGTCTGAAGCAGTCAAAGCTAAGGAGAATGTTAACAATACAAATTCACCATTGAGCAGCCTGCCCTGCACCGAATGTCACATGATAGAACAGCAGGATAAAAACAGATAGATTATCTATCTATCTATCTATCTATCTATCTATCTATCTATCTATCTATCTATGAGCAACATAAAAAAACAATTGATTATCCATCTATCTGCATAAAAAACAAATAGTCTATCAGCATAAAAATAAATTGATAAAAACGAACATAAAACCGATAGTGATAAATATCGTTATCCTGATAATGGCTGAAAATATTTAATATTTTGCCATATCGCCCACCCCTACCTCATATCACTTAATTAAATTAAAACTCATTATTTGATAACTTTTCATCGTGCCCCTAAGATTAGAGACTAGATTTTTAAATTTTGGAGCACACTGCCTACATACAATACATACTCCTACTCCTACTGGTAAACTACCCTATCCTAGCTGGACCAAGGACCTAGGGGTCTCGCCCAGACCCATACAGCTCAGTGAGCAGTTTTATCTGTTCACTGAGCTCAGATCTTGTTTTTTGCAATACCTGTCTTCACTCATATGATCCCCCCTTTCCCCATTTCTTGTTCTAGGTGGCCTGCCCTGATAGAAGATGACCCAAACACACACTCTTTCTACCAGTTTAAAACTGAAGCCGACACGCAGCCTGTAAGAATTGATTTATTTGAATACTTTAACAGTTGCAAATATAGTACAGTGGTACAATATTACAATCATTGCTAAAAGGATAAGTTACACCAAAGGACATGGTAGGGCATTCCATATTTTGGTGGCATAGCAGTAGAACAAATTTGTCCACATGTTGGTGCCGAAGCTGGGTTTGAGTGAAATCAGTGGAGCTTCCTCTGGTGTTGTGCCTGTGGGTGTCTTTCACGTAATTGAAGTAGTCAACATATAATATAGTATAGTATGTATAGTTTACATAGATACTCCACTGTTACGTTCTTAGTTTATACATGATTCATGATAACTACTTTTTATATATGTGATGTATGCCAAGTTTTTGTTATTGCTTAATGTAAATCGCTCTGGATTAAGAGCGTCTGCTAAATGCCTAGATTGTAACAGGGACATGGGTATCCCTGTTCTCTTGAAGACCAGGTCTGTTGCAAGTTGCACAAAGAATCAACTGTCAGTGAGGTGTACTTTATATTTATGTACATTGGGAATATTCACCAGCAAAACTATTATTTTTTCACTTGATGTAGCACTTGTCTTGCACTAGCCTCGACGACCTTACAGGAGTATGCAAAGGCTAAACGTATGTAATTTAAATACCAGTTTATGTAGCCATAGTACTAGTATAGTGTATACTCATAGTACTTCACTGTACAGATATACTTCTGTTAGACAGATACTAGGTGCTTATGATTCTTGATGACTATTTCTATTTGATTACCATGTGTTGTTGTTGCTTACTGTAAATCGCTCTGGATTAAGAGTGTCTGCTAAATGCCTAAATTGTAAATTGCATTCTGAAGGAAATGTTTATTTGCCAAAAATAGCAGATCTAGCTCACAGCATTGTGAGCTTGTAGATGGACAATACAGTAGCTCATTGCCAAGTACTTTGGTCAAATAATTCAGAGTTTATAATATCCTAAGATGCGTGACATGATCATCGCAACATAATGTTGCTCACTCAACAACACTAAACAAGACATACATAATAATTTGCAGTGAAGCAGCTTAGCACTTCAAAATAGCTTGGTTAAGATCTTTCTACATCATTGTCTCAATTAATCTCTGTGGTCTGTTTTCGAAAATGGCATTCGTAAAATTGCCGTCTTAAAATGTTGATGTCCTCACAAGTATAGCACTACAAACGTGTGTGTCTGTGTCCGTCCATCTAGTCTCTGTACCATGTCACATATCTGGATGAACCAGTCAGCAGAGCCTGGGTGCGAAAGAGTAAGGTCATGCCTTACATGGACCTGACGGAACACTATGTGAGGATGGTGAGTAGTGGTGGAAAAATAATGCCCAGAATATAAAATGTACAAAAGTATTGTTATCAAAATATACTTGAATTACAAAAGTAAAAGTACTCTATATGCAGAATGTCCCATTTCACAATGTATGAAAATCTTTTGGAAATAGCAGATCTACAAGCTAAATGGGTCGCATTGTGACACATTGTGTTTCTATTATTTTATAGACCTCTCATTATTTTGACTCTGTTTCTTCGTAAATTAACGCCCTGCTTGATCATAAAGCAGCGTCAAACAAAAGCATAGAAAGTAACCGATCTACAAGCTCGATATGTGCTGCAAACTGAAACTTGAAACTTGTAGATCTGTTGCATTTGCTGTTTTTTTCACACACAGATTTCACAAATTTACAGTAGTTTTAATATAATGTTTCTTATGTTTACAGTCTGCATCTAAGGGGTACCAGCAGAAGCTCAAGGAAGCCATTGTCATGGCAACAAAAGCCCAGAAAATACCAGTAGTGGTACCTATCTGTCTGTCTGTCTTCATTGTTAACTTGTGTTGTTCTCTATTGTACACTTTACGACAGTTCTCTATAGTTTCCTTTACGGCAACGGAAACTAGGTGCTATACGCATGCGCAGTGGGAGCAGGTTTTCAGATGTGAATTGTGGAGGGAACCATGTTTACATGTTCAGCCGGTGTACGGAAAATAAAATCTTTTACAACTGTATAAACGTCGTGTTTATTAAGACCTAGTCAACATTGGTAGCAGAGGATGGTTTGAAGATGGCTGCAAACTACAGAGTACCGCCGAAGTTTGACGAAACCAAGCCGTATGAAGGTTGGAAAAATGAAGTCAACATATGGTCGCGAGTTACCGAACTCGACAAGAAGAAACAGGCGCTTGCAGTGGCTTTGGGTCTGGAAGGACGAGCCAGGGAAATCGCGATGGAGATATCAGCAGAAGACTTGGACAATGATACTGGTATGGAGACATTATTAGCTAAACTGGACGGCGTGTTTCAGCAAGAAGAAAAGGACCGCGCGTACGAAGCGTATTCTCAGTTTGATCGTTTAATGAAAGACAGTTCGGTTTCCATGGCAGATTACATAATCGACTTTGAGCAGCGTTACAACCGAATCAAAAGGTACGACATGGCGCTTCCAGATGCGGTGTTAGCCTTCAAGCTGTTAGACACGGCCTGCCTCGATGAAAAAGACAGACAACTAGCACTAACGGCGTGCCCCGACTTAAAGTTTGCATCGATGAAGTCGGCACTCAAGCGGATTTTTGGAGGGAAGACGGCGCTAGGATCGTCACGCGGGATACAACTAAATCAGGATGCAGCTTTCTTCACTGAACAACGACAACGACAAGGACAAGGACAAGGAAGACGGAACACGACATTTCAACAAAGGAGTGAAAGGACATTGTTGCCGGGCACCAACCCATTGGATAAGTTCGGTAAACGGTCAAGATGTGCTGTGTGTCAAAGCACATTTCATTGGGCCAAGGACTGTCCCCACAAGAAGAACGAACAAGTAAGATTAACTGAAGACGAAAATGTAGATGAAGTTAACATCACGTTGTTGACAAATAACCCTATGTCTGACGCAGAGATTTTCATAACTGAATCAGTAGGATCCGCCATCATAGACACTGCATGCACTCGTACTGTATGTGGGGAGAAATGGCTTGTCAGTTTTGTTAATGGTCTTAGTCAAGAGCAGGCAGACAAAATGATGAAGACAGAAAATTCCAGTTCCAGACCATTTCGTTTTGGAGATGGCAACTTGGTATATTCCACCAGAAAAGTGAAACTACCTGCTAAAATAGGACACACAAAATGTCACATTGAGGCAGAAGTGGTCAATGCTGACATTCCACTGTTACTGAGTAAATCTTCACTGAAGAAGGCAGGAACTGTTTTAGACATGGAGAATGACAGAGCAGTAATGTTTAAGCAGCAGATTCCTCTTGAGTTCACTAGCTCAGGACACTACTGTGTAGACATAAGAGACAAAGACAACACAACACAGCGAATGAAAGATGACGTGATACTTGCAGCGACAGCTGAAGATGAAGCCCTGACAGTGACAGAAAACATGTCCTCAGCCGAAAAGCGTAAAGTCCTTCTCAAGCTACACAAACAGTTTGGCCATGCATCTGCAGACAGGCTGCAGAGGCTAATCCAGAGCTCGGGAAACAAAGACAAGGACTGCCTCACTATTTTGCAACAAATAGTGCATGATTGTGACATATGTCAGAGATACAGCAAAACTAAGCCGAAGCCAGCTGTTGGTCTGCCTCTAGCTTCAGAGTATAATGAAACAGTGGCGGTGGACCTGCACGAGTTGGAGCCAGGAGTATGGTATCTACATGTGATTGACCAATTCACACGCTTCAGCGCAGGAATTATTGTGAAAACGAAGAAAGCCTCTGAAATAGTCAACTCCCTTATCCACACATGGATAAGTGTTCACGGTCCCCCTCGTATTCTGTACAGCGACAACGGTGGAGAGTTCAATAACGCAGAGTTCAGAGATATGGCGGAAAACTTCAACATCGAGACGAGGACAACAGCAGGATACAGTCCCTGGAGCAACGGGCTGTTGGAAAGACATAATCAGACTCTCACCGACATCCTCCTGAAGGTGAGACAGGAAAACGGATGTGACTGGCACACTGCCCTAGACTGGGCCCTTATGGCTAAGAACTGTATGCACAGTGTTCATGGTTATAGCCCACATCAACTGGTATTTGGTCAAAACCCTAACCTTCCTTCTGTATTAATTGATAAACTACCTGCACTAGAAGGCACTACAGTAAGTGCAAGGGTAGGGCAACACATATCAGCGTTGCATGCTTCTAGGAAAGCTTTCACTGAATCTGAATGTTCAGAGAGGATAAGGAGAGCACTACGTAAGCAGCTCAGACCCACAGATGAAAAGTATGAGACAGGAGACAAAGTCTATTACAAACGAGCTGACAGTACAGAGTGGAAGGGACCAGGGGTAGTTATTGGTCAGGATGGGGCTGTTGTATTTGTACGACATGGTGGTATCCTTGTTAGAGTACATCACTTAAGGCTTAATAAGATACACACACGTGTTCAAGATGAGGTCCTCAATGACACAAACAGTGAGTCAATTGTACAGAACCAAGCAGCAGATAGTGAAAACACAGGTGTGGTGAACAGAGCCACAGGTAGCTCATTTACTGAACAAAACACAGACAACGAACAGGAAAGTGACAGGGAGTCCAATGCAGGAGAGGGAGCTCATACTTTAGTGACTCAAAATGATGTAACACAAACTGGAATGGAGCACAATGTCTGTGATGATAACCCTGTGATTTCTGCAAGTGTCAAGGTAAAAGCAGGACAGACTGTAACTTTTATGAAAAGAGATGAAAGTGTTCTATGTAGAGCTAAAGTCCTTAATAGGGCAGGCAAAGCCACAGGAGGGTACAAAAATTGGTATAACCTGCAATTTATTGAAAATGATGGGGGTCATGGTCAAAAGGAGGCGGTTGATCTGTCACGTGTGAATAGTCTCAACATTGAATCCGATTCAGAAGTCAGGGATGCTGATGTTCTTATAACAAAAGACATATCATTTGATGAAGCAAAACAAGTAGAGATTGACAACTGGAACAATAATGATGTTTTTGAAGAGGTTGAAGATGCAGGCCAGAAATGTGTTTCCACCCGTTGGGTCTGTAGTCTAAAAGAAACTGACAAGGGTATTGTACCTAAAGCTAGGCTTGTAGCCAGGGGGTTTGAAGAGTTTAATACTCAACAGCTGCAGAAAGATTCACCGACCTGTGCCTCTGAATCCCTGAGGTTATTGCTAGCAGTGATTTGCCAAAATCAGTGGGAAGTCCATTCTATGGACATTAAATCTGCCTTTTTGCAGGGCATGGAGTTGTCAAGGGACATTCATGTCCGCCCACCCCCGGAAGCAAACAGTAAAGGGATTCTATGGAAACTAAAGAAATGTGTATATGGTCTTGCTGATGCATCACTTTATTGGTATAATAGAGTGAAAGAAATCATGCTGAGCACAGGTGCTAAAGTGTCAAAAGTGGATCCTGCAGTCTTTTATTGGTTAGATGGCCAATGCAAAGTTAAAGGTGTACTGGCATGTCATGTAGATGATTTTCTCTGGGCCGGCTCGCAACACTTTGTAACTGATGTGATTCCTCGACTGAAGTCTGCGTTCCATGTGGGACGCGAGGAACATGGGAATTTCTGCTATGTGGGACTGGATATTGTCACTGTAAATGGTGTCATAGAGATGCATCAGCAGAGTTATATTGACAACATGCAACCCATCCACATGCAGCCAGCACGTGCTATACAAAGAGATTCAGCTCTTAGTGAAACTGAAAGAGAGCAGCTGAGATCAAAAATAGGACAAATTCTTTGGGTTGCAAGGCAAACCAGACCTGATGTTATGTTTGATGCCTGTATTTTGGCATCCATTCTAAAAAATTCTACTGTACAGTCCATTCATGATGCAAATAAGGTGATTCGTAAACTTAAAGCTGAAAAGGTTACTCTGAAATTTCAGCATTTGGGTAATAATGATGCTTTGAACTTGACTGTTTTCAGTGATGCTTCGCTGGGGAACTTGCCAGATGGAGGTACACAAGGGGGGACATTGATCACACTCATGGGGGAAAGCGGAAAGTTTTCTCCTCTCTGTTGGCAATCGAAGAGGATCAGACGTGTAGTGCGGAGCACACTTGCGGGAGAGACTCTTGCCATGTCGGATGGAATTGACAATGCAATTTTCCTTGCCACCCTCTTTTCTGAGCTCACTACTGGGACTGCCGAATTGAATGCTCCCGGGTTGGTCTGTGTGACTGACAATCACTCCCTTTACGATGCCCTTAAGTCCACTAAACAGGTCACAGAGAAGAGACTTCGTTTAGACATAAGCGGCATCAAAGAGCTCGTTCAGAGTAAAACAATCAAAAAGGTGCTCTGGTCAGTGACGAAAGCCCAACTCGCTGACTGTCTGACTAAAAAGGGAGCGTCACCTCTAGTGCTCTTGAAAGCACTCTGTGAAGGACTATGGCATCCAGCCTAAAAAAAAAAAAAAAAAAAAAAAAAGACAGAGTGGAGAAGTTTGTATTTTGTTATTTTTCTTGTATGTTTTTCTATTTGACTTTTCTTCTTTGCACTTGGTTTATGGGATGACTGAATCTATTTTTTATTTTAAAGAAAGAAGAGGGAGATTGTTAACTTGTGTTGTTCTCTATTGTACACTTTACGACAGTTCTCTATAGTTTCCTTTACGGCAACGGAAACTAGGTGCTATACGCATGCGCAGTGGGAGCAGGTTTTCAGATGTGAATTGTGGAGGGAACCATGTTTACATGTTCAGCCGGTGTACGGAAAATAAAATCTTTTACAACTGTATAAACGTCGTGTTTATTAAGACCTAGTCAACATTCATGCCTGCATTCTTTGCCTGTCTGTCTATGTGTCTGTCTGTCTACATGCCAGTTATCACACAATTATTTGAGCGACAATTAATAGTCAAGACAAATGTCCTAATGGTGACAGCCCTACACTACCTGGAGTCACTTCAGAATAATGGAGGATGTGACTGAGTGACAAATCATTTCCAATGATTATGACGATTGTGAATAATTGTGCAGGCCTAACTCCCAGGGTCAGTTAACCACTTGAACCCATGGCATCCCAGTTCTGGGCATGTCATTATAAGTAACGTCTTGCTTGATGTACAAGTACACCCCCTGGACATGAATTATAAGTGAAAATTCAAACATTCACCCCGTCTCTCTGTCTATCTCTCTTTCTGTGTTGGTGTATCTCTACCAGAGAAGGCTAGAGGAGTTTGGGTTTTTGCCTAGCCAGGCAAAACAGAAAATATTTCATGGAGAGTCAGATCTTTCGCTGTCTACTTGTGACAGCGAACTGAAAGGTACCCCACCCACCCCCAACACACTCTCTCACACCACACACACGCGAGCGCGCAAGCAATACAATTGCATATCAAAAACCATACATTGATTTGGTACTTTTTTATTACGATTTAAAGTAATGAAAATAGCCGATCCACAAGCTCACAACGCCTCGCAACCCGAGCTTTCCTTTTTTCTTTATTATTATTATTTTCTTTTTACAATAAAAACAGATCTACACAAAACGGAACTACAATTTTTTTTTATAAAAATACAAAACTGTAATAACTGTGTCTGTCTGTCTGTAGAAACAATAGATTCAACAATGGTTGAGAAAATGAAGAAGGCTCACAAGAAGGTAGGATTAAACATACAAAAATAACACATTATACACAAACAAAACACACACCAAACAAGTGCACACTTACAGGCATACTAGGGCTGCAACTATCAATTTCTTAATGATTATTCTATCGATCACCTTTCCGATGAATCAAGAAGCTTTTTTAAATATCAACTAGTCGATTAACGACCAATTTTATACTTTGACGTGCATCAGTGTCACGATCTACAATCTATTCGCAATGTATTGTTAGTTAATAGATCGGCTATGTAGCTATGTAGATTAGATTAGATGTCTTTATTATCCACAATGGAAATTTGTTTTGCTCAGGTCAATGCATACATTCAGGACAATAAATAATTATACAAATACAATAAAACACCCAGAAAAGTACTAGTAAAATAATTCAATTTTTTTAAAAGCTATTTAAAAAAAAAGCAAAGTCTCTCTCCACACCATGAAACACTCATAATGTGTGTGTGCGGTGCGTGCATGTAAACTTTGACATGCCCGATAACGATTATTATTTTTTGTCGATTATAACTCTTTATAATTGATTAAATTGAATAGTTGGAATAATTGTTGCACCCATAAGAAAGGTCAAATCTTAATTTATAATTGATTAAATAGAGTAGTTGGAATAATTGTTGCACCCATAAAAAATGTCAAATCTTAAACAAACTCAAAACGAGTCGCTTCGCATACAGTATAAATAAACACAACGCACAGAAACAAACACACATTTGAACTTGTTCAGTGAGCATGACTATAAGATTCATAACACCTCTGTTCAGATCTTATAGTTATTGTTTTCATGCAGTCAAGGACCCCCAAAATGATATGTAGTGTGTGTGTGTGTGTGTGTGTGTGTGTGTGTGTGTGTGTGTGTGTGTGTGTGTGTGTGTGTGTGTGTGTGTGTGTAGAAGCATCCAAATAAAGGTAAGTGGGTTATATTATATATTATTTAGGTTAGGGTGATTTATACCAGGGGTCTGCAAACTTTTTGGAATTAAGTGCCATGTTTTTATTTTCTGGATAGTCAGTGTGCCATGTCAACATTAATTTGAATGACACCACATCAACATTTCCAACACATTTTGATTGTCCACGGAAATATCCTTATTTTTTATATTTATTTTCACATTGTTATGATGATCATTAGTCTCAGAGCAATGATCCACGCATCTCCCAGACTCCCTCCCCAGTCAGAGTTCAGAGTTTTAATGAATGTATAATTACAGTATGTGCAGGATGTAATTTACTGTATACATACAAATGTGAGGGACTTATTTAACTAAGTTTAAATAGTTTATTTTAAACCAAAAAGTCCTCTCTCTCTCTCTCTCACACTTATGCCAGTGTGCCAGTGATCACCCTCCTTAGTGCCAATGTTGGCACCGGTGCCAAAGGTTGCCTACCCCTGATTTATACTATAGTAGTGAGTGTGACTTATTTATACTTAGGTATGTCAACCGAAAATAGCCACATTTTCAGTGTACGACACTGGCGTGCAATCAGCCCTTACCGTGCGTTGCTTATCATGTGACGTCCTGTTATGTTAGTTCCATGTTGTCTCTGTCGGGTGGAAACCTCATATCCAAAACTGCTACTTTTCAGGATTCAAATGAAAAAGTAGCAGATCTACTGTGGATCTGCTACTTATCAAGTCGGGCATTCACAAAACAACACAAAAGGTTTACTTAGGTTTCTGCCTGACAGAAACGAACATGAATTCTGTGCTTCATCTCTCGCTCTCTCTCTCTCTCTCTCTCTCTCTCTCTCTCCTTCCCTCTCCCTCCCTCTCTCTATCTCTCTCTCTTTTAGAGGGACACAAGAAAGGAAAGAGAAAGGCGAAGAAGAGAGCAGCGGACACCAAGCCAAAGAAGAGGATTGGAGGATTGAAGAAGAAGGAGAAGAGGGTGGCGAAACCAGGTGAAAGAAACATTTGTTACAGAATGTGGAACTTCTCACCGGTGAAAAGTGTTTTCATACTATGTTGTTACATCTTGGTAAATGGTGCATTTATATAGCGCCTTTATCCAAGGCGCTTTTACATAGATTGTGCATTACATTCACCCGTTCACACACACATTCATACACCGATGGCAGTGGAAACCATGCAAGGCACCAACCAGCACATCAGGAGCAATTAGGGGTTCAGTGTCTTGCTCAAGGACACTTCGACACTAACTCTGGGGGAGCCCAGGTTCGAACTGGCAACCTTGCAGTTACCATCCACTCTACCTCTGAGCCACCGCCGCCTACATCAACCACGTAGAGTCTGTGGGGGCCACGGGGCCACACCCCCCATGAAGACTCTCAGGGCCCCTTTAGGCCCCCATGAAGATTTTCGTGGACATTTTACATTTACATTACAGATTTTCTGGGAATTCCGAACATTTTGGACCTCTCCGCCGGCAATCTGAGAATCCCATCGTCAAATATTCGGGAAAACAGCGCCTCCCCGGTTGTTCCTCAACTGTTGCGAGGCAACAGTCTGTCTTGAGAGACTACTCCGCCGGCCGTCCAAGAGGTGTTAAAAGTGTTGGGTGCGGCCCCCAAGTACTCAAATGCTAATCGGGTTTCTTTTGTTTTCACCTAGCCAGATGTCCACAACATCAAAGCGTGTCATAATTTCATGGTAGTTGTTCTTGAGTCGTGACATAATAACACTGATCAAGAATTCACCAAAGAGACTCGTCTTTCAAACCGCTGTGCCCCACGCGTTGGACCGTGAGAGCAGCCTCGCTGAGAGCAATTGTTTCCAACTACACTACAGTGCAATCGTTTTTCCCCGCTGTGGCGGGGGGGCGGGTTGGGGGAGGCGGGGCTGCGGGGGGGGGGGGGGGGGGGGGAACGGTTGATCAAACTCTTCGGCTCTGGCCTACATATTCCCATTCACGTCATTGGGAAACTTGTATTCACTAATAAATGTATATTAAGATATAAAACTATCGCTTAAGAAAATGCAAGCACTCAATTCCAGATGAAGCCAGTCGATTTGGCATATGACCCGTGTTTATCTATAATACAGTAAGTATTCACCCAAGTGCAATAGTGTTGGTTTGTAGAGCATTGGTTCTCAAAGTGGGGTCTGGGGACCCCCATGCGGTCATTGGAGGGGGGTTCTAGGGGGTCCCTGGCAAATAAGTAGTTAATGTAGCAGGACATCCATTTATATTTTGGCTATTCAAAAATAGCATATCTACAAGCTCAAAGTGTGTCTGTTCTGAATCTGCACATTTTTAATAATGTAATTTTCACAAATCTTCTCTTCTGGGGGTCCCTGGCACAAAACCTTTTCAGATTGTTCTTGGCAAAATGCAAAATCAATTTGGTCTGGGACCTGAAAAATGGATTGGTGATTCATTGATATACCGGTATACATTTATTTTATTTTATTAAAAAAAAAAACTGCACATCTCAATTACTTGATTAACCCTTTCTGGACGGGAACCCCTTTTGGTGTTTTAACTAAGCATTATGTTATACTTTAGCTATTGAAAAATAGCAGATTTTTGAAATTTAAGTAACTAGTAACTAGCGTTTTCTAATAATTGTAGTGGAGTAAAAAGTACAATATTTGACTGAGATTTAGTGGAGTAAAAGTAAAAGTATAAACAATTGGAAATACTCCAGTAAACGAAAAGTACCTCAAATCTTTACTTAAGTACAGTACCTAAGTTACTTTCCACCACTAGCTATGGGTGGCCCAGCAGTGTTGTCAACTTGTCATCACACTTCAAGCTAACGGTGAGAATACATTGTTCTACATTTAGATCATGGGATCAGGAAGTGTCAGAGAGAAGATTGTGATTGGCTGACACTTCACAAGGTCTTTGGAAGGCTCAATATAAATTTGGTAGGTACTACCAAGGTACTACTTAAAGGTCCAATGACATGCTCCGAAAATATCATTATGATACTGTACTGTGGTCTCAGTGGAAACAGTCAGGTTAGTCTAGTCATTTGGATGGCAGATTTGCTGTACTAGGCTAAATATGGCATTAAAAATGTATACATTTCTATCGAATATCTTAATTACAATGCAATTAGCCCTTCACTAAGTCCCTCCCCCAACCCATCCTTGTCCAATAGGCACGTTAGCAGCGAAGAAAGCTTGACCTGCATAGCAACCGTTGCTAAACTATTTGGATTGGCATTGGACAATCGCTTTTTAGTGAAGGGCTAATTGAGTTGCTGTGTGTGGTTTTTTTAGGGTAGCTGTTAATCTGCATAATGGCTAAATCACACTGGAGTCCCAGTCCCACAGTCTCCTTCAGGTGCCTTGTCCTCGGACAGAATTCAGGCTCAGCCCCCCATAAGCATAAACAAACTATTTCACATGAACAATGTTGGTAAAACTAAGATATTTGAGGGGAAACATATATTTGATATGCACTGCAAATTGAAATAGATTATCTGTGTAAAGTCACTTCCTGGTTTAGTGGTGCGAGGCTGAGTGCGAGCGAGGGGAGACAGGCAGGGAGAGGTGGGAGCATCAGTACAGTAGGCATAAATACAATGTCCCAGTCAGACTGCTGCGTGAGTTGACATACACAACATGTACTTGATGTACAGTATCATGATATAGTCAGGCCGTGTCATGCACCCTTTAAACCCCATTATAGTTGAGCGGAGTCCCTAAGGGCTCTATGAAAGTATCCTTTATGTTATTGTGATGAAAGCTTTTACTGAAAATAGCCGATCAACAAGCTCACAATGCGTCATAAGCTGTTCGATCTGCCATTTCCCCACAATACGGATGCTGGGGTTTAAGTGGTTAATCAGTGTTGTTTCATTGTAAGATTTCTGGAAATGCAACATAGAAACATCCAAAAGAAAGTGAGGAACAGATTGCTGTATTCTGACTAGAGGATGGAACTGTTTAGACAGTGGATGGAGGTTTTTGTTGGGTTTTTTCTTGCCTTTATTGATAGTTTCACGGTGTAGAGAGACAGAGATGCAGCAAATGTGCTGCAGGCTGGGGAATTGAACCCAGGACTTGCTGCCAGGCCTCAGAGCTTGTTCCAGGGACACCACAAGCAAAGATTTGAGTTAAAAAGTTCACTCTGAAAGAATATATATTCCTAATTTGCGACACATTTTCATGATTTTTCAAAAATAGAAGACCCCCAAAGTTTAGTTATTTGTCATATCTGCCTTGTGCAATTTAGTTTAAAAAGCCAACTGTTCCAATGTTGAATATCAAAAACACAATTAAATTGTTAATAGTTTGTTAATAGTTTGTTTGAAAATGAATGGTCAAGTAAAATGTCATGATGGTTACATTGGAATTTGGAAATACCTGTGATCTAGAACAGCCTGGGGTTCTCAAGGACCCCCAAGTGATCTAGAACAGCCTGGGGTTCTCAAGGACCCCCAAGTGATCTAGAACAGCCTGGGTTCAGCCTTGATATATATTTAGGCACAGACCCAAATCAGAAAATGTTTTGTGCCATGGACCCAGAGAAGAGAAGATTTATGTAAAAACATATCCAAACATCTTTGATATTTTTCAAATATTTTCAAAAAAAGCTTGTAGATCTGCTATTTTTGAACAGCCAACGTATCAATGGATAAACTAAACTCGATGACATCATTGTGACTTATGTATCGTCTATTTTCAGTCCACAACATGATTCAACAAAAGACTTATGTAGAATAATGAATTGAATACACAGTATCACAATGGAAACCAGCTTTTGGTGTTATCTTTTTAGCATTATTGTATACCTGCACCTTTAACAAACTGTTAAAAGTATTAAATCAAATCCAAATGACTGAAATCAGTTGTTGCAACTGAGAACTTAAATCCATGTACTTGTAATCCTGCAGCACCATATGGGAGCATAGGAGACCAAGAGGAGAGAGAGATGGAGCGGACAGACCGAGACCAAGAGGAAAGCGAGGGAGGAAAGGAGACAGACTTCTCCTCAGACTCCTGGTGAAGAGATGGGATGGAGATTTGATCACAAACCCTTTATTTTCTTTCATATCATCCCTATCGGGCAGAAACCTCCCATCTACATATTTTAATTCATTGAGTTTCTTCATAAATGAACACCCAACATGATCATTCTAGTGTCGATCAGACTACTTCTGCTACTTTTGAATTTGAAAAGTGACAGTTTTGGACATGAGGTTTCCACCCGGCAGAGACGGCATGTTTTGTTAGGTTTTAGGTAATTGTTACTTGATTAGTAATTGAGGGTGTTTAAAAACGTTACGTTTTGGATAATTGCTTGTTCGTTACTTGATTAGTAATTGAGGGTGTTCAAAAACAAAGTGGAGAGAAGAGGGTATTGTGATCAGGGAGTGTGGGTATGTTGTCGGGTTATGAATCCTGTTGGTTCTGAAGACAAATTGTTTTGATTCCGTTAAGACTCATGTTTTACCACCATTAGTGGTTGCACAACGGTGGTAAATGTTACATTTTCAATAAAGGTTTTATACTGCATGTGATTCTGGGTGGAGGTCTGTTTTGGAATTTAGGACAGTGGTTCTCAAAGTAAGGTTCAGGTTTGAGAACCCCTGCAATAGGACATTTACCTACATTGTATAACCAGTGCGAGAGTAATGACAGAAACGCAAGACATTTTGAAATGCTTTTATTCCCCATACAAACCACAATTTATAGGATTATCACCTTTAATAACATGTAAACATACGTTCACCACGCTCATCATCGCAAACATTTTAATACTGTAGTATGTGGTCTATATTCTGGTACCATTTGTACACTCCCAGATTTTAACACTGGATTTTACAGTGTATTTAGAGAGTAATTTTGGGCCTGGGAGAATTGAGTTAACCACTTAAACCGCAGCAACCTTGTCGGGAAGGATTTAGCAAAAGAGGTGTCAAGCTGTGCGCTTGTCAAACTGATATTTTCCGCCACTGCGAAAGCCTTCCCCACAATAACAGAAAAGACACTAGAGTCTAGTATAGAGCCCTGCCCCTGAGGGACTCCGGTCACATCCTGGCAGAACCCTAAACTACTAAGTTTCAGGACCAGAGAAACAAGTTTATTAGCTGGTAGAATTGAAAATTAATTCCTCTCCCATGCACACACATTTGTGTGTTGTTACTGCTGTTGTATCCTATGCTACAGACTCACCTGGCTGTCATTGAGGAGCCCCCACCGGGAGGCATAAATAGCTAAAATAGTCGATAGAAGCTCACATGTCCCGATGCCACGTTTTGTGATTTGTATACATTTACGCCATTGGTTGTGGGGCTTAAGTGGTTAACTATAACACTCTGGCAATGAGTGAGCAGGTAATTATTGCTCAAAGACAGGTCAAATGATCAATGCCAGTACTGGTACTGCATTTAATACATTGTTTCCTTAATACAAATTACTTTGCATAGAAATGTAAACAATGAAAAGAACATGAACATACAGTTGCAGTTCAAAGCGAAATGTATCAACTTAAATTCCCTTTGTACCTTGTGGTATTAAAACATGGTCTTCGTCATACTAGTGTGTGCAGGTTGACCAGTGGCCAATTTACACACAACATATTTACATTTAAATCTTTACTCAGTTTCAAAATGTTGCTCTTTTTCTAGACATTTGGGCAGGTGTCCAATATTGTATGATTGATTGTATGCTTATCTTTTGAGGACCACCATATTTTGCCAACTTAAGCATACAGAGCACAAAGCTCACAATGGTTGGAAAGACATGCTTTTAAACAGAAAATCATGTCAAATGTGTGTCAGGAACGACGCATCATCACACCTATAACACCTTTCTAGACTTTGAGCCCAACTAAAGCCGTTCCAAAAGTTGGAAATTATCAAATGTATTCAAACTTCTGGACTTGTGTGAAACAGGACACTGCCACATGGTGGACCATCTCTGTAACTACTACTCCAACAGCAACTTCAAATGCTACAGTGTTTACTAGGGGTGGCAAAAACAAAATCCCGTTTTTAATTCATAATTTCCAAAAATCGATTGTTATTTTTTTTCTTCTGGATACAGTTACAGGAGTTTTCACTACATGGTGTTTGTGATATGAAATGTAAGCTTACCCTAATCATCTTGGAGCTCCAGGTATGGAAACTTGGAAAGCCTTTTCCATTTTCTAAATTTCTAGTCAGACAATCAGAGATCTGCTGATAATGTGATATGCCTCTCCAGTCTCCACAGTCCTCGGATGAGCCAGCCAGTCATTTTATGTCTGGTGACCTCTACATTTAAAGACTGTGTTAAGAGACTTGAGACTGTCTGATTTCGTAGCCTTGGATTAGAAGTTGAAGGTGACAGCTAAATTGAATGAGAACAAATGCTGTATCACAAAGCTTTCCACTAAAACGTGTTACTATAAGATGACATGTCAATAAGGCCCAGCTGTCTAAGGAACTATTTGACCTAGACAAAATGTTGGCTTTGAAAGAGGACTACATTAAGAAAACCAGATGTAGATAACCTTTTTGCCAACAAGTTTGAGGATAGATTGCTTATTCATGCTTTGTCAACATAAGGCACATTCTGTACAACAAAGTAACATGGACCTTCAAAATTCAGCCAGGAAAAAGGTGCGTGAGCGTGCGACACACACACACACAATATAAAAAAAGGTTCACATGAAATTAGGGGTGCACGATTATGAACTTGCAGGATTCTGACTGATTCCGATATTATAAAGAGGACCACAATGGAAACAAGCCTAGGCCCTTCCAAGTTTTGCTGGTGAAAACAGATTAAATAATCTGCAGTGCATTATTTTTAGACCGATCTGATACCGATATGGCATTTCTATGGCTGATATGGCCTATTCCAATTATGCTACTGATTATATCGTGCATCCCTACATGAAATGCATAAAAGCATGGAAATGTAAAAGAAAAGGAATAGTATAGATCTATAAACCAACAACGTTGTTCACCTATTCTGGCCACGCGACACCATCATATGACGGAGTATAAAATAGGGCTTAAGTGGTTAATCACAAAATCCAATCACATAGACTGCATGTACATTGAAATAGAATACCATGCTGACTTGGCTCATCATTGGCCATTATAGTGCTCTATTACAAATACTCAATAGAGCCCAGGCAAATGAAAAAATGAATAAGTCAAGTCAGGAAAATGAGATGCAAAATACAATTTTTCTCTATAGCTACCTCGAGATGAAATAAAATGTCTATGGGAGCAAAGTGTGCACAGATTGCAAACATTCGAGTAATGACTTGCTAGTTTGGACACACACTTGAGAAAACAGATTGGCCATGCACAAGCCCAACAACAGAATGAGAGCAAGAAATTAGCCACAACCTGGTGACCCCAATTCTGGTCACTGTAGGTTAAAATGGTCAACAACAAAAAAAGTCCTCAAAAGAGAAATAACACATCTACAAACTCACAATGCTTCGCCGTGATGCATCATGATCATGGATTTGACAAGGTGGCTAAATCGCTCATTTGATGGTACAAATTCAGGCAATTGGCCAAAAATGTTTTTCCACTAAGTTTGATTTAAAAATGTTCATTGCTCAACCTGTACAACAGTTTTGTAAGTCAAAAGCTCAATGTAGCTGATGACATCAACAGTAAAAGGCTCTGTAATGGTAACCGCCACCTAGTAAAAGTGTATATTTATAGTACTAAACTAAACAAAGCAACTTTACATATTGCATCTTTCAAAATGGTGAATGGCTCATAATGAATCTGTATTTAAGCATATGTAGGTTTTACCCCTGGTTAGGTCAAATCCATGACATACTTCTCCCTCTTAAAAAGAAAATACACAAAAATAAATTAAAAACTCAAAATGAAACTCAGTGGATTTAAAGAAAAAAAAATAAGATTGTCAATTACAAAATGTTTAGCTGCGTTCCTTCCTGCAATCATGTTCGGAATAAAAATGAATTAGCTTTCCAAACCCCTAAATATGTTGTGGTGAAACCACACATGATTACAACTATCAGTAACATTATCTCCTGCATGATTCTTCTGAAACAAACATGGGTTCTTTAAGTGGGGTCCGGGGGGGGGGGGACCTCCCAGGGGCCAAATAAAACGCATTAATTTGGGGCGACCGGCTTGACGTGAAAAGGTTTGAGAAACACTGTACTGAAACACTTGCATTGGGAATGACTAGGCTGTTTTGCACAGCTGAATTGTTTGACACTTCAAAGAGTATCATTATGCTGGAAACAGCTTGCAGACAGTCAGTAGTTGTGTGGTGGTTGTGTGTGTGTTTTGTTATAATAAAACCATATTGTTGTTGTCGGTCAGAAACCTCTCAACTCCATATTTTAACGTATTTTTTTAAATTAACGGCGTACTTGATCACACTACAGAGTCACACAATAATTGTGGATCTGCTACTTATGCCGTTTTTTTAATTACAATCCTGAAAAGTAACAGTTTTGGACATAATGAGATTGGTGATTGTTTGATAGAGTCTGTCAGGTGGCACTTATCTTAAAGAAACGATTGAAACAACTTCTGAATGAATGGATAACATTCACATTATCAGTAAAGCCAATAGCAACAAAGATGATAAATGTGTACAGATCTACAACAAGTTTCAACCTGGCGTCCCTAGATAAGGTGAAAATAGTTGAAAAGCTTGTAGAACTGATATTTGCTATATTTTACAATAATTACACATATTTGACAACAGGTCTTAAGCGGAGTGTTGTGCATCGCCCCAAATGGGCTGAAATATCGTTTTACCTGAGCTATAACTGCCAGAAACATAATAAAAATATATTTCTGAATTGATATCCATGTTTTTGCTACAATTAATTCTACAATGGGGCGAGGGTTCCAACAAGGTCTGTAAAACATTGTGAGAACCACTGGGCCAGGCCACTATGGGGGCAGATGAGTGGCAGATTTGGGACGGCCATACCCCTCGAATAGGATAACGCTTTGAGCCGAGCAATGCTGTGCTTGGTTCATAGGTCAGGCTCAGGCTCCATGCACAATCTAAAGGAGGAAACAGGAAGTGTGTCTCTTGGTCAGAGGTCATAGATATAGAGTCACAGTGGTCAGCATTTATAAGCATTCTGACACACTGTGGGTGAGCGAGAGGGCAACGCAGAGCCCTTATCAAAACACCCCAAAGAACAGGAAGCTTTTCCCTTTCATAAAAACAACAGCTATCGCACGCAACATGTAAAAACTAAAGACCCCCTGGGGGATTTGTAGTTAGAAGAAAAACACATAAGAAAACATACAGCACCAGCACAATGACCTGTTGTGGGATGGTGTCTGCAAAAGCTGCACTGGTTTAGCAGACTGACCATTTGTACACTCAGAGTTAAATGAACACTCATACTTGTACTGCGTGCCCACTGCCCAGTTGCTGCAATGCCCCCCTCCCAATTTGCCTTTGTCTTGGACCATAATGTTGCTCTTGAACTATAGCACTGCGGTGCCTGGTACACCCCTTGTGGAAACAAACCATTCCCCTCCCATTGTCCCTTTGTGTATCAAAACCCGAGTCTGAACGTGCCTCATAAGCCTGAATTGAACTGCGCTGCACGCTAGTGTCGCACGACGAAAAATACTGACACTGACGAGTAACTCAAGTATAAATCGGGCTAAACTGTGGCCTTGCGGAGTTAACCAGCCACCCCCTGCTATGCAGAGTGAAGTGGGATGACAAATTTGCTTGCGAAGGGAGAGTGGTAGTCGATGCCCACTTCCTGGAAAACCAGCTTGGGAATGCCGATGTCACAGAGGTAAACTCTGCCCTCACCCGGGGCCAGAGGCAGGGGCAGGCCCAGGGAGAGTGTCCACTTGGCCTGGATGGCCGGCTGATGCTCTGCGTCCGGAGGAGGGTCGATGCTGAGGACCGGGGCTCGGTTTCTGTTGGCCCACTGGGCAGCGGCCTGGTACCAGCTCTGCTCTCTCAGAGGGTTTTCATGGCAGTCCAGGCAGTTGATGACTAGGTCCACAGGACTTGTAGGCAGATCTGGGGGAGAGGACATGAGGAGAGGAACAAGAACACAAATTTGATGTTGGCTAAGTTTGTGAAGTTATAGTAGCTGTAGAGGAACTCGCATGGAGGCCTTATGCCAATACCTAACAGGCTAACACCTGTTAGGTACTTGTTTAACTTAAAGATTTCAAAACTAGCCAATTTACAGACTCACGATGGGCCACACAACATGTTGTAAGCTTGTAGATATTTTTTAAATGTTTCCTATAGTGCCCAAAACAGGGGTGTCAGTTTGTGGCAATATCTGCATACATTGCAGATACAGATGTAGTCCAAATAGTCAAATGAGGGTCAAGATATAAAATCAAGATCAATCTAATTTAATAATTCATCAAAAACGTTCTGCACATGTGTGGCCTGAGGGTCCTATGGAATCCAAATTACTGAAATAAGTCATGGTGAATCCATGGTTTCCAAATGTAGCACCCAGAGCAGTCCCAGGAGAACATGCAGAAATAACCCATGCAGCCTCAAAGCCAGGACCTTTCCTGCTGTGACGCAAACAGTGCGAACCATGGACCTGTGATGATAAGTTCTGATCAACTTGATTTTAAGTTAGATTTGTTCTTGTTTTTTTACAGTTTCATCTCCAGTAGAGGGCAGGGTTGTCTCATTGTGCAACTCTTCCAAGTTCCAACAACTCCACACAGTTGCACTCACACCAAAGACATTTTATAAAGCAGCACATTTCATACCCAGTGACAGTTCAAAATGCTTTACATGAGTAGAAATAACAAATTAAAACATTAAACTTTAAATGGAGAAATAAAACCGCATAGAAAGAGTAAAGGTCAAAGTGGAAATATTAGAACATTTTAATAAAAGTGGATAACAAATGTTTTTAGCCTGGATTTAAAAGTAATCAGAGTTGGTCTCAGATCCTCTGGATAAACGATAACTCAACATGATTTGTTAAGACATCTGCATCTGCTTCTAAATCAGTAGTTCTCACTTTCAAGATTTTTCAAAAATGTCCAAAGTGGACATGAGCTGCTATTTTTGAATAGCCAATGAAAAAATCTAAAATGACAGACTTTCCCAGTTTTAACGAGTTACGGACAAAGCCACAGAAATTTTAGATCAATTCTGCGAATGATGTTAGAATTGGTGTAATGTGTTCATTAAGTTATCGTTATTGTCTCCAGCTGCATTCTACTTCTCTAGAGCAGAGGGTCTCAACTTTTTCATGTAAAGGAGCCACAGGGACCCCCAGAAGAGAATATTTGTGTTAGATCTGGCTACTAAAATGTAAATCTGAATCTAAATTGTACAGTACCAGCAATTTAGCTGGACATAAAGTTAAACACTGAATTAGACCACACACACAAGTTACTAATCATAGTATGCCTTTTGGCTAAGTGTTACCTTTGACATTGGACACTTGCTTGCCACTGGTCTGGCTGTAGAGGCTGAGCTCGTTGGTGACAGGATCCTGTATCTTGATATAGTTGGGCAGGAACAGAATGACGTCCACCTCTCGATTGGCCAGGTGTCGCCCACAGCTGATGCCCTGGGCTCCCTGGATGTGTGGCCCGCACAGCAGAGCCACCGTGGGCTTCTGGTGCACATTCTTAGGGGTGAGCCTGCGGACAAGTTTGTTTTTCAAAAGACACCTTAGTCACTGTGTGAAATAAACGGGTATCAGTTTACAAATCTTATAATGATAGCTTAGAGCAGGGACAGAGAGCACAATAGGTCGTGGTGGCGAGGGCAGTGAGAAGGACATTCACATTCAAATATCTAGCAGACACTCTCGTCCACAGTGACTTATTGTACATACCGAGTGAATTAATAGGAGAGGGCTCTGCTGATGCAGTGTTTCCCAAACATAGGGTTGTGATCCATTCTGGGCCACGGACCCGTTTTAAATGGGTCACCAGAAAATACAGCCCTAAATACAACCCTAAATACAGCCCTAAAGAGAAATAAAATGTTTTCAAACATTGCTCAAAACCTTTCCAAAATCATCATAATTTATCAGTAGATGATCTATAGTCCCACAATGCTCTGTGGCATGTAAGGCCGAATTTGCCTCAAGTTTGGATCAAGATATATCTAAGTGACTATGAAAGAGGGTTCATTATTGGAGCACGGATGGCAGGAGCTTCAGTCACATACAGTACACTGCTCAACTGGTCAATAGGAACAATGCCTACAGTCGCATCTGCATTTTCAAAGACATCAGTATAGACAAATTCACAGAGGCTTTCCTGGGTGCGGCCATTACTGATGTGTACCATTAAGCGCAGCAGCACTGATTAGCTACACCTGGCCTACGGAGCACCTGCTCCATGGATTACCCCTCAGTAATGGCCGCGCCCAGGGCACCCCTCTGTGAATTCGTCTATATAGACGCATTATGAGACCACAGGCCGGGGACAAACAACCCGACCACTTATATTATATAGATATTCCACTGTTAGGTTCTTAGCTTATGTATGACTCATGACTATAGATATGTATTTGATGTATTACCATGTTTTGTTCTTGTTTACTGTTAAATCGCTCTGGATTAAGAGCGTCGGCAGAATGGCTATAAATTGATGTAATGTAAAAGAGGTCACAGTAAAAAATGCATCCCATCAAATATTCAGATCCCATTTTCATCCCAGTGGAGGAAGAATGCTTAGGACGTTTACTGTGATTCCCAGCTCTTGAAATATATAATCCTTGGTTTCTGTTGTGTGTAAACAATAGTGATTCAAAGTAGTTGTCCTACACACTCCACATCCAGTCGCTGTCATTAGGAAAAAACTAAACAAAAAAAAGATCACGTCTTGGTCGCTTTGATGCATCAGCTCAAGTCTTATTTATGCTACGTACGTTAGGGTGTCTGGTGGCTCTTATGTTGTAAGTTCTACGTTTCTGTGACCATTATCCTTTATTGTAACACTTTCCTGATGGGAGTAGTTCATGCATTCATACACAGGTCACAGTTAGCCAACCATTTAGGTTGGCTAAATGGTTTGGCGAGTATGAATATAAATCATGTGAATCATATGCTATAGGCTGTGCACAATGTGCAGTCGCCAGATCTCTACCCAAATGAACACATGAGGTTTTGAACTGGCGTGTTAAGACAGCGCTCCCTATACCGTCATCAAAACGACATTTGTTATATTTTGTAAAATGGTGTTTCATATCTCCAGTTGGATAAATACCTAACTAAGGACACTTTTGTTTTGTAGTGTGTATATGAAATAATCTTAGTTCCACGTCAAGTTTCCTGGGCCTAGAAGTGCCCCACAGCCTCACAGTTTGACTTATTTGCTAGTGACAGAGGTCACCAGTAAAGCTGGAAGTACCACAACATCTGGTTTAAAAATGTCAGGCCAACACCCAAAAAGGTCACTTCCAAGACCGCCAGCAGCCTCCAGGGTTTGTCTGATAGCCAAGTAGACGACCATTTATCTTTTTAACAATCCAAGTAGACGACCATTTATCTTTTTAACAATCCTCAGTCTAAATGTCTATTAGAGGTTCACAAAGGCCCTGAATTGACAGGATAAGTTGACAATCTGATATGGAAACTGTAATTTATCTCACAAGACTGCTTAATTCTAGACTGCCCATTACCCATAAATGGAATTAATGACAGTATACAATACATACACCATCCATGGCATGATGTTATTTTGTTTTTGGAGTTCCAAAAATATCTATATTAATGAAATAAAGCCATCTAGGCAGTAGGCACCTGGTGAATCATGAATGATCATACAATTCTGTGTTCAAATATATTTGAAAAACACATAAAAAGAGTATAATATAATGCAATTAAATATTCAGGTTTATATAAGATAATAAAATGTTATCTATAGAACTGTCTGGAGTGCTCACAAAAACCAAAGTGGACATGTACATGACCCCAAACTTGTTTGAAAGTGAAATATCCCTTTTAATTAACTCCATGAGTTCACAGCCATTGAGTCTCCAATAGTGGAGACAGTAATACTACTGGGCTTCGATAGCAGGATCACAGCGTTAACTGAGGACAAAAACAAACCTGTTTGTTATACGACAATAGGTGCTAGAGTGCTTTGATCTCAGAAAACTACAGTGCCCAACTCCAAAGGTGGATTTAAACAATACTAAAGCCTTCCAGATAAACTCTGATTAGGGTCAGCAGTTTGTGCTCGTCTGCTGAAGACATCTGTACTATCTGTAAAATGCCGGTAACCCAAATTTGTCTCCCAATACTGACACATTGTGTTGTCGATGAATTCCTGTTCTGTTCTAAGAAGTGTCTATTTGTACGTCTCTAAATGTTTTGATGAATTGAACATGGTGGACCCTGTTGTAAACAAGTGTAATGCTTAATTGGGTCGTCCACTCACAGTTAACAGTCTTTGTATTGAGTTTGTGCTTGAAATGTACTGTATTCTGTATTCAATTCGACTCCCGAGCCCAACACAGCCTTTACTGCATGTCTTCCCCCATCTCTCTCCCCCGTTTCCTGTCAGCCTACTGTCTGTCCCTTCAAAAACCAATAAAAAGGCGTAAGCCGCAAAAGAATATCTTAAAAAAATTGTGACGTTCAGTCTGAAAATGAAACCGCAGAGTAAGAAGTGTCTTCCATTAACACATTCAAGCATGGTAGATTAGTACTAGAGGGATCGATCTCATTTATGCATAATTATGTTGTTCAATTGAGCAATATTACACTGTAGTCTGCACTTAATTCAATATAGAAGGAATAAATAAAATACAATTCAAGCACTTGTTCCTGTAATACGGGTAAAAAAAAAAAAAAAAGACTCGACAACTTTCATCAAAACATTTTTCCAGTTGAAAATATGACATGTATGTCGAGTGACAGGCATGAAATTAAGCTTTGGGAAAACTCCTTCAGCCTATGTAAAGTGATGCTTGTTGATGACTTTTACGTACTGTAGGCTGGTTGGCGAAATTTCCAGCTCAAGCTCTCTGCACACAGTGACCGAACACAACGGAAGGTGTTACTCTGAGAAAGATTCTACAAATGCCTTTTAAAATCAGTAGTTCTCACACTTAAAATTAATTAAAGAAAATGTAAAAGAAATAGCAGATGTACAAGCTTGCAGCACTGTACAAAGTGACACGCTGTGAGATTGTATACGTGTTCTTTTTTAATAGCCAACGTAAAAGTGTCTGCAATTAACGGGGAGGAGAAATGTATACTTCACTTGTATGTGAAAATCAAAGTAACACGATTATATAATTGTGAAACATGAAACACTTGATTAATTGCGCAGCCCTAGCTCATATTACACACAACAAAATGCTTGGGAAATACTGCACAGAAGGACCAATCATCTTACATCCTTGGCCTTCCACAGTTAACTACCGTCAACCTGGCATCCCTATTGTGAGCATGAGGTGAAAACTAATTTCTTTCCTTCTTTTAGAGCAGAGTAGTGGTCATAATGGTAAATGGACAGGACTGTATTTATACAGCGATTCTCTCCACAGCGCTTTACAATGTATTTCATATTCAGCCATTCACACACATTCATAAACCGATGGCAAAGGAAACCATGCAAGGACACTTCTGACATGTCTGGTTCCCAAATGGAAATAAAACCTTCAGAAAATGACCCTGATGGCATTCTTGAGGAAAGTTACTTAACGTGTCGTTTGTATATGATACGAGTCACCGATTAATCAGAAATTGAGTAATTAGCAGCAAGTAGTGCACTTGTTGGCGCCGCGTCCACACAAATGGAAGGTTTTTTCCAATGGAGCGGCCGGCGGCAGGGCACATGCAGATCATGATGCCGCTATGGCAGATGCAAGCAGCATATCATTCATTACAGTTTGTGAGTCCGTCAGAAAACATGCTCCGAGCAGCGGGCTCCACCCCCACCCGGCCACCCCTGGCCTGTTACTGGCACACAGCCCTGTCACTCACCTGTTGGGCCCTCCCAGCAGTGTGAGAGCCATTTGACTGGCACACACCCCTGTCATCTCTAGTCTGCGCTCCAACGACAGGCCGTGCCGCTCCGCTGCTGCAAGAACACGCTGGTGGAGCTCATAGGACACACTTGGAACCACCAGCCCCGAGTCTGAGGAGAAAACATGGAGCGAGATTGTGAGAGTGCTGTGGTTTATAAAAGAGTCAATAAAGAAACAAAAAGGTGCACTTCCTCTGGAAAATGACCTTGGTTGAGGGCAGGCAGTGGTGGGTGCTCAGCTTTGAAAATAACTTGACTCATAAGCCAACTAAACGGAAAATCCAAAATAAAAGATGCAAGACTGACTCGGATGCATTTCTCTTATTTGCGAACGCTGACGCGTTTCAGCAGAGCCTTCTTCAGAGCAGACCTTCGGCCGCACGCCAGAAGGTCCCCCTCGTGCCCAGCACCATGCCAAAGCTTCCTGCAGGAAACACTAGTAGTTAAAGTGCACAACGTGTCACAACAAGCAAGCTTGTAGATCTCCTATTTTCAAAAGAAAATGTTTTTTATGCGTTTTGACATTTACAGCAATAATCATATGCACAGAATAGGGATGCCAGGTAAGGTTAGAAGTGGTTAATGTCCATATTTATAGCCTGGCTCCAGCCCTGAATCGCTACCATTAAAAATATCTCAGATTAATGAAGTGAAACTAAATGAAAATTCAGACTGAGTGACAGGCTAACATATTTAACCAATGAAAACAACTAACAAGACTACATTGAAACTACATTGGATCCTCATTAAAAAATATATTATAATTATTTGCTGAAAAGTAACCGTTTTGCATATACAAGGTTTCTACCTGACAGACATTATGTTAAAGCATAAAATAATTCCACACACTACCATAGCTTATAAACTTCCAATGTTTAATGCAATGTTTTGGTCATAGAGGAAAATCATAAAGACTATCTGTTCTCCCTAAAGATGCCATGAAAAGCCTCTTTCAATAGTTTGATATGTTCCAGAAATGAGCTCACGAATAAAATATGTTGGATTTCTAAAAATACAGCTGAATTCAATAAAAAGATCCTCATCAGCAGCAGTATATCTTCATTGGAGCAGAACCTCCTCGGGGGCAAACAAAGTAGGAGTCTAGAGGAGCAGTAGTAAAAATACAGTGCGCAGCTCTGACCTCCAGCATAAGGACAAACACAGGCCTCCAAACGCACGCAAAGAGACTCTCTCAGGAGACGGTAGTTTATGTATAAGCAACACACATCCTCACGCGAGGAACTAGTTCCCCTGGGAAATGCAGCCCCCCCCCCCCCCCCCCCGCTCCCAATCCCCCTTCCTCCCTCTTTTTTCTTCAACCTGAGCTCTCTCTCATCACAGAAGATTCTTGTTATTTCTCCTGTATCTGTCCACTGTCACTGTTGTCCAAGGCCAACAAAAGAGATTGGCAGCCTTTACAAAACATGACAAACATGAGACGGACACTGTTAAGCCTCCTATTCCCCGCGGAGACCGCGTTCACACGCACCATATCATGCCAATGTTCTGGTCAACCCTGTGGATCCAGAGCTCTAGGGCTGAGGGAGTGGTCCCTGCAGGGCCGGGCCCCCCCACGACACCCAGCGTCTCAAGTCAAAACACTGTTGCTATGACAAATGGGAGATAAACACCTGTGCCTGTATTCTAATGGCTAGGGGTGAGAGGTGTGCGTGCGACCGCGTGTGTGTGTGTGCTGGCTTAGGCTAAGATGAACTCGATGTGCTCTACAGGACAGGATGGGGAAAACAAACTAACCATGTGATGTATGGTATAGGGATGTACAGGTGTATGCCCACCTGCTGTGTGGGGGTGTATGCCCACCTGCTGTGTGGGGGTGTATGCCCACCTGCTGTGTGGGGGTGTATGCCCACCTGCTGTGTGGGGGTGTATGCCCACCTGCTGTGTGGGGGTGATTGGAAAACGGCAGAAAAAAAACTAAGAGATGTGCTTCCGACTTCCGAGAGTACGTACAGAGAGAGGACACACACCATGGGCGTAGTTTGAACTTAAGTTAACCCCCAGGGGGGAGATACGTCGGGAAGGATAATTTTTTTTACCTTTATTTTATTATTTTTGCGTTTTTTACAATGCCCTAACCCGAAGAAATTAGTTATTTAGGTAGTAGGCCTACAGCAGCACACATACGTACACACACAAGCCTGCTCCAGGCTTGCAGCACTACGGGGGTTTCATGTTTTTTAACTGACTTGCTGTCATTCTGGAAGTGTCAGCATGCAAAAGACTGCATCCTTTAAAACTGAATATTCCATCCACGCATGCTTCTTGTAATAAAATAAAACGGAAAACGTTTGGTTTTTCCAAATGACTGTGGGGAATTCCTGTAAAATAGGCTGCTTTGGACAACCATGTTTTTCATGATCCCCCCGGGGGGGCGGGTTTGTACTTTTGCCAAGTTGACTACACAGGTAGGAAGACAGAAGAGGTCAGAGGTGGGTTGGTACCTGCGTGTCTGTCTGACTGACTGACTTCCGTCACAGGTCATTACGAAAATATAATAATGACTACTCTAAAATGAATGTATTGTAAAACAAAACATAATTCAGATGTACAGGTCCATCTCATGAAATTTGAATATTTTGTAAAAGTAAATTTTCTTCCATAATATAATTCAAAAAGTGTGTCTTTATTATGGCGTACAGCTCATGAAAATCAAAAAATCCTATCTCAATGAATTAGAATATTTTACTAAAGCACAAAAAAAATAACAATAAAATAAACAACTGTCTGTTATGGAAGTAGGCTACAACCTAAACAGACTTACTCTCCCTCTTCAAAATAAGAGATATACTTGTAATGATTAGTCAACACTAGTTTTATTTCTTAAGTGAACTTACAGGATGTGTAGATATTTGTAGCGCCCTCAGTCCTGAGAGATAATGCTTTGACTGGGTATCTGTCGAGTGTCTGTGTAACGCTGTGTGGACGTCGATCGATCATCTGACAGCCCCCGAGCCCCCTGGAGTCACGGGCCGGGTGACTTATTCTGTTATTCAACAGAATAAGTCACTGACAAGGGGAAGTACCATTTTACAGATACTGAAATTATTCTCCATTCTATGATGGTTCAATTGGTAAGGCTATAATTTATGGAGCTTTTTGGAACGGTAAGCTCTGCCTTCGGACATTCCGTGATGCATTTTGATGTATTCATCCTGGACTCTTTGTACCATGTACAATTTTTAACAACACAGTAAGTGCGGAAGTAGCTTATATTCTGGAAACTGTTTGTGCATGTCATAAACAGTCTAACCATCATGATTGTGGAGACAATACATGAAACTAATTTAAATGGATAATCAATCGGACTAACTTAACAGGTTAATAAAAAGGTAGGCCTACACGTCAAATTCAGAATACATTTTCGATTATAATCGATTATAATGGCCCCTGGAAGAATTTCTTTTTTTTGTTGTATGGCTAATGAAAAGCAGGTATGGTGTGTGGGATAAGATGGTGTACAAATGTAGTGTACAATGGAACCAAATGGATCAGGTCCATTTGGTTCCAGTTGACATTGATTGAATAAACAAATAAAAGTTATAAATAAATTGAGGTCCCAGATATAAAAAGGCATAAAATGGGGGTCAGTAGCCTATGCATGTCAAACTGGGCATCCTTCAAATTAAAATGAGAATCACTGCCATATATTTCAATTTTACACTCTCAAAGAGTTAAAGATTTATAAGGGTGCATTTGCTTACAAACATAATTTAGCTGGAGACTACCTGGAACTAACCTGACGCTGCCAGATGAGGGCGGTATTGGGTAACCATGTTCCCCAACACAGCCTTCATCTGGGATCTCTCAGGGAGTTGAGCTGACAAAAATCCGTTCCGTACCGGACCAATCAGCGTGAGCTAAGGGCGGGATATGTGCGAAACCGGATGTGAAGCTATCTAGACACGTCAATATGATTGGTTGTGTTTGCACGCCCACACGGTGATAGACAGACGGTCCCATCCAATCATCTACCAAGTATCTTGAAAAAAAGGAACAGCCCCGTCATCGAATTTGCTTCCGCGATCCCAGATCCCAATAAGCTGTGAAACAAATTTGTGTAGCAAGCTTCTTGGATCTGGCAGCGTCAGGTTAACCTGGAACCCCCTCAAGGACCACTGGTGGTCCCCGGACCACTGGTTGAGAACGACTGTTCTACATCCATTCTAAGCTTAATTAATAAACACTTACAGCACTAGCATTTTTTGAAGAATTAGGATCTAATTCACGCCAGCATTTTTTCCAGTCAAGCTCATATTTTGAAAAGCCACATTTCCAGTCTATCGGAAGTAGTATTAACCTAGGAAGCTGAACGGAGCCTGGACAGGCCTCGTTTACAATATGAATCCAAGCCGGGGCACTGGAGAGCTCCACATCGTCGGCTCTGTGCCGTCAAAGAATGCCATCTGGGACAAGGAATAGGAGATACAGGCGATTGAAAGAAACAGATAGAATGGATTATTATGGCGAGTTTGGCGACGACGATCTAAGATGGGCGATCCAGTGCTGGTTAGGTAGCTAACCGGCTAACGTAAGTAGCATTATGGCTCGATCGATCAAATGCACTATAAAAGCGCAATTGACATTAATCAACGGCAATGGCGGCAAGCGTTGTATCAAAAAATAGGCTTCAATTGACCAACATCTAAGGCAATGGTGCTGAAAGAATTAATGAAACAATAAAAACACATTACATTCAAAGTAATGTAGAGAGAGAGCACAAGGATACAGAGCAGGGAGATCATGGCATCGGGGTAAAAATAGTCTGGAATGTTAATTTAAATTGAGATATTATATAAATTGACGTTACATTTTTTTTATAAAAAAATCACAGCACTGTAGTCGCATGCCGGCCCCCCAAAACAAGTCCTGGACGGAACTTGGCCCCAGGCGAAAACCTAATTGCCTACCCCTGTAGTAGGCTATTGCGCCATCAATAAACGACACAAATGAAGCAAAATGTTGCTTCATGTGCACGAGTGGAGTGTGTCCATGCATGGCCAGTGAGAACTGCTGCATTCATTAACATGGGAGGGAGTGTGGACTAGCATCTGTGTACTTATACTCTTGCACGTCTGGCAGGGCATGACCCATCTGATGAAATGCTGGAACCCGTGCTCCTCCTGGCTCAATTGGCTAGACGCCAGTGGTGTGCTCTTGCGCCAAAAACAATCGTCCTGCATCCTGATGAACACATTGTGCGCGTATATGTACGCATACAGCACATGTGCGGATTATGTGCATGCAGTGCATGAGCCCGTTCATTAAGGTTCCGGTTTGAGGGTCTGAAAATATGCTCACCCTAATCAATACTTTTGGGTTGTTAAAATGGTGAATGTTCAGATATGCCTCGCGAGATAAGCCTTCCGGTAGCATGACACTTAAATAATCTCATAACCTCAAAATTTCCCAACTTCCATGTGCCTCTGTTCTCCAAAGTTTGGAGTGTGGAGCCCTTAAAGAGCCCAACCTAATCTCCATTTGCCCATGGCGCATTAGAGAGGAGAGACAGAAACAGAGGGGGGGGATCAAAGCCAAGCAGGGGAAACTGCAGGGCTCAGGGTCCCTTTGACAAATAAAGCTACCAAGAGGCACTTAAGTCTTTAATGGTCTCCTACAGATATCTGGCCTGGAAATGAAGTACACAGTGGCCTCAGTGGGGATACACATATTCACACGCATGCATGTGTATACTGTAGATGCAATACACCCCACTCCTCACACACACGCGCACGCATGCACGCACACACACACGCAACTAGCACAGTGATTCATGCAAACAGACAGTGATTGATGTTGTGCCTGAACTGAAATGCTCCTTATCTTTTGGCTGGGTCTAATTCCCCTCCCACCATTATTTTGTTGGCACTGTGCAAAGACAGGTAATATATTACAGTGGGGTGAGAGAAATATGGGACGTGCCGGTCCGCATCCAATCACGCAAGGCGATAAGCACTGCAAAGTCAACTGCCTCTTGTCATGCAACCTGCTGCCTAAAAGTACCAAGCTGGGGGGGGAAGTGGGGTGTTGTACAAGTTATGCACTAATTGCTTTTCAACCATCACACCAGGTGCAACGGTTTTAATAACTCACTCACTGAAACGGCAGCTACTGGCCCACTCAAAACCCTTCACTGTTCTGTCACATACACACACACACACACGCCACAGTGTTTCTCTCTCACACAAACGCACGCAACACAACTTGCTCAACTGGGTAGCCAAGAGGAGCATGCGGCGGCAGTAAAATAAACTGAAGTGGAAGCAATCCCTCAAGCATGACGAGGGGAACCACAGGGCAGAAACCAATACATGCTGGCTGGATGCAGGCCATGTGTGTCTGCAGGGGGTTGGGGGCTGGTAGAGGCTGTGCTGTAGCCCCAAACCCAAAGGCCCATTCCATCACCTCCAAGCACTCAGTATATGTACACATGAGGCTGCACAATAGGCATTGAACCTGTGTTGTGCAAGACTACCTGCTCACTCCTTTTAGCCGCTGTGGATATAAATACTTGACGATGAATCTACAAATGCCTTCTAAATCAGTAGTCCTCAAAGGACCCCCAAATTGATATAGACCCCCATTTGAATGTTTTTGTGCAGAAGAGAAAATGTGTATTCAAATATTTGTAAACCCTTCAGACGATTTTTTGCCAATAGGTAGATCTGCAGTTCTCTCTTCACAACACAAAGTATAAAATGTGGAAGTACAGTATAAAAAAAGTAAAGTTGCTCATAAATGAAGATTTCATGTATTGAAAATGGTGTGCCACTGGAAGTGATCATGCAAACATACACTTTGTCTTCTGTTACCATAATCACACTTAAAGGAGAATTCCATGCTAGAAGGCTTTCTTACCTTTATTTGTAGTTGTTACGTCTCCACCAAAGAGGTCCAGGTGTTATTTTGTGCAAAAGCGCATTATTGGCAATTTCCCCTACCATAAGCCCTCAATGAATTGCATTGAATGGGGCTATGGGGTGTTGTGCTAATTTGCTTATTTCCGTCTCTCAAAAAAAAAATCTATATATCCTCTCTTCATGTAAATAGTATCCCAAGCGGCACACTTCACTACTTATTTCGATGGAAATAAGCGAATTAGCACAAAAACCCAACCCCCTTTGAGGGCTTATGGAAGGGGAAATAGCCAATAATGCACTTTTGCACGAAATAACACCTGAACCTCTTTGGTGGGGACGTAACAACTACAAATAAAGGTAAGAATGGCTTCTAGTATGGAATTCTCCTTATCACATACATATTTATGTCATTGTGAACTACGTGTGCAGGCATAATTATTTCATACAATACCTGCAGCATACATTTTCATTGTAATTTACATACATTGTCCTTGCTCCCATACAGACTACAAACTTGGCTTTGATTCATGGTGCGCCCCAGGTTGTTTGCATAGAGGAGATTTGAGTACACACTGGTGCCAATCAAACTGTAGGAAAACAATGGCAGAAATAACTCCACAATAGCGTCAACTTCCATGGATAAGCTATAACCCATTTATGCCACCCCCTCCCCTTCTGTTGTTGTTGCAGCACTGTTCTGGTGTCTGGAGGTGTCGTATGCGTTTCCAGGCAAGGTTTTCTAGGTTAACACTAGTGCTGCTGCGTGTTCCTGCTGCTAGAGGTGATGTTTATGTAAAGGCTGCAGAGCGGCATGTTAATTACAGAGTACACAGGATGAGGATTAAGATGACAACCATGAGAAGCACATCTACCCATCCCAGTAGGAGGGGGTGAATGCTTCTGCACGGCAAGCAGCTGGGCCTCGTCAAGGGGGATGGTACCGTTTGATACAATTCTGTTCCATTTGATTCAATTTAATTTGTAGTAAAATATTAAATGGGGGGGGGGGGGGGGGGGGGGTAGAGAGTAAGGTAGGTACATGGGGATCAAAACTATCAATGAGGTGTAGTATATCCTCGTGGTACCCATCCGGACACTCTACCCCTGAGCCACTAGCTTAATGTCTTACTGTACCATGCCGTTTACATTTCTGACTACCGGTAATAAGTATTGAGTCAATAAAATAAATAAAACTGCCAAAGCACAGGTACAAAACTGGACAATAAAAACAAGTCATACAAACATGCTTCACATAACATGCCATCACGTAACAATAAAAAGTGGTTATGTATGGTCCAAAACGGTCAACTGGTTTAGTAAGTAACTTAACCTACATTCCTGTGCTTTTCACATGGGGCTAGAAGGTGTCAGGCGAGGCCTTGTGGGTACAGCGATCATCCTTTGATGATAAAGCTAGCTAGTTTGATCTCAGCTACTGTTAATGTGACTCACTCCAGCTATGTGCAAAAAGACATTGACCCTTGGGACTCTCATCATGAGTTAGCTACTTCAAATATACCAGTAAATGCAGAATTTATATGAATTCACAGACTCAACTGGACCGCCTAACGAGCACCTTCGCAAAAGTACTTTCCATAAGACCCCCACCGCACGTACACAAACACCCTCAGGAGTGTTTTAAAGACCTAAAGGCTGACTTATTGTTCTCATTCCCCCGGACTCCAGTAGCAAGGCTAGCGTGCCATTCCCTTATCTTGTGCCCGTTTTAACCAGTTATGCAATACTTGCTCAGTGCACTTTTAGTATAGAGAGAACGGGCTCAGGGCCTTCCCTGTTGATGGCCCGTTTGCTAGGTTGTATTTAATACACATTATGGACCTGAAGAACAAAGGTCAGTGATGTGCCAAAGGTAACAAACAAAAATAAGTTTTACACACACACACACACACACACACACACACACACACACACACACACACACACACACACACACACACACACACACACACACACACACACACACACACACACACACACACACACACACACACACACACACACACACACACACACACACACACACACACACACACGTGTGTGTAAAGCAGCAACAAGGCAGATTGGCCGTTGTTCAAGGTGGGTGGGCCCACTGGGCTGTGTGAGGTCAGGTGGAGAGGTAATTCTGGTGTAATAAAAGACATACGTCTGCCATCCAGCATTGCACTGACTACATGAATGGAGGTGGTCTTCTAATCTACAGTACAGTACACTGCTGTCCCTGTGAGCTAGCAGGGATGGGTGTGTCTGACCTTAGGGAGAGGGTAGCAGTGATTAGAACGAAAGGGGTGAGGCGATACCTCCCTCTCAATCTGTGTGTTGACCGACCCCAAATCTCTCCATCTTAGACCGATGGGCATCGCTGAAAATATCCACAAAGTTTGATTACTACGGCAATTTACTCCGCTATGTTTGTTCTGGGGTCTATTATTGGATTGTCAGCACTGTCCGCAGGCTCACGCATACTCAAAGACCAAGGGTCATCACGTACACAGAGGCAGTGGTTTTGTCCAAACACCACAACAAACTAGCTTGAACGCACAGGGGAAGGTGTGATTCAAAGCTCTGTGTTTCTGCATTGTAGATCCATCTTCCCATGTCGTTGTACATATATTGTTTATTTTTTAATTTGTTTCAATCCAACTCTTGTAAAAAATGTATCAAATACAACCAGTAAAGGGTTAACTAGGCAAGACGAACCGGCGGTGTGTGATACCCGAGTCCCTGGCTCCGAGAGGCTGTTCACTTGACTTGAATGTGATATTACGCACATGCTGGCTAGCCAAAACATTTCGCCTGAATCTAACAGCATATTGAACGTTATAAGAAGTTATCTACCACATCAAAGCACACGCCCTTGGCTTAACTCGCATAGGTTTGAGCAAACTCCTTCTGACACAATGAAGTCAGATGGCTATCCAGGGGGAGTATGCTGGCAAACAAAGTTATGACTAATGTGATCAGTCCCCGCTGGCAGCAAATTTCAATGATGAATGATTTTTTTTTATTCCATATGGACCAGTTAGTTTAGCTAGACTGCTAGGCTCTGCCTGCTAATGGGATCTCCCTCTCACTTCCCACCTGCATGGCATAGAATAGGCCAAAAATCACCCCCTCAGAGATGTAGGCTAGATGAAAAGCTGACCTGAAATCCAATAATCTTTTGGGACCCATTGGGGTTAGGGTGTGTATGTGTGTGTGTGTGTGTGTGTGTGCGCGCGCGCGCTATGAATACAAGCCAATATTGTCGGAGTGGGTCTTGTGTGAAATGTTCATGTGTACAACGTGTGAGTGTGTCCTTACCTGTACAGTACTCCTTGCCTCTGTGCTGTGGCACAGTAATTTGCCGATAGACGACGGGTTTAGCAGCCAGAATGTTCTCGTCGTGGCGGTAGCGGGCAGGGGTCCGCTCGCTTGTCGTGCTGCGTAGGCGCGCCCCGTTGCTGTTCTGACCCGCTTCGTCAATCTCCGAGAATACAGCGGCTTTGTCGAACAGGGCGAGGTTCCCCTCAAAGTCAAAGTCCTCATCCAGGTCCTCGAACACGGCATCTCCGAAGCACTCGTAATTCTTGGGCCTCGTGTGTGTGCTGCTGCCGTTCCTCACACCGTTCTTCTTGGCCGTGGCCTGTGCCGTTGTTCCTCGGCTAGTAGAGGAACCTGCATGAAAGAACACAACTGAGGCGTTGGGGAGTCTTGGGAATACAGACCGACCCATGCTAGATTATTTCGGTCCCATGCCGATCCTGATTTTGGAGGGGTCGAGACAGATTACCGATGTTTTGAAGAATACTCGGTCAAAATGAGCAATTAATTTTTTTTTTAAACTTTTGAATTAAAAAAAAAATTTATTTAACCACTTATGGCCTCATTATTATTATTAAATTCTTCAAAAATACAGTCTACAAACCACAATGTGTGTGTGAGAGAGAGAGATTTGAAAAGAATATTGGATTTAAAATGGGTGATCTACTCTAGCAGCGCTGCTCAGTGGACAGTAGAACACTTATGACACTGTTAAACAATGAAGTATAAAACTTAAGTGGTTAATCAGACTAATTGATTTAGTAAAAAATAAAATCCATTCAAATGTATTCGTGCCGATTAATTGATATACAAAAAAGTTATTCATATAAATCGCAAATAGATAATCGATAGGACATGCTGTAGTTGTAAATAATTAGTTGCGCTTTTATGGTTGCCTGAACTCTAAGCCATGTAAATAAGATTAAAACATGTAGGAGGAAAAGTGTTTTATAAAGCTGCAGTGAGCCACCAAAACGGCCCCTTAATCCTTCTGGTCCCCACTTCACTTAATAATACACATAATTTTACTTTCTCATCTTGGTGGTCATATCAAGCACAAAACATGAACATTTCCTGGAAAGCCATTCCTAGTAATCACATCCTTCCAAGAAAGGAAGCATCAAAGAGTTACACATTCCTTACATCATATTTAATTACGAATGGGATAAACTACAATAGCAGTTGGCATTTTCAAATTACTAATATTTCTAACTCCTTTACTGTGTGTCATTGACTATTTGTCAGTCAATGACACACAGTAAAGGTGTTAGAAATATTAGTAATTAAAAATACCTTTTAACAGCTAGCTTGTCCCCATACATAGTTGGATAATTGTTTTGTGTTTGTGTCTGTAGTGCTTTTTTCCTATGTGCCACTCAACACAGTGTGCCACTTTCACAGTTTACATACATGCACAAAAATAAAACAAAATGAACCAAGATGGGAAGACAAAACTGGAAAAACCTGGCATTCAACACAGGCCGCAGTGAATGAGCTCTCACGCTAAGCTACAGACAAGAAAGCCACGGTCGCACGCTAATGTCACAGTGACAGCTAAGGTGCTCTCGGCCCTGTCACGCAAGACACAGGGACGACTCTCAGTCAAAATAGACTGCCATTCATACAAAAGAAACTAGCCAATCAGACTATACATCTATAACCTGCCACTGTGTCACAACTACACAACAACAATAGCCTGACCTAACTCCCGGTCTTAAATGACAGACAACGGATCCATGTTCTACAGCATCCAGTCAGAAGTGAGATGAAAATACAGGTAGCCACACATTTTTTGCAATTGAAATATACCCAAAGAACCATTTAACACTGCAACGCCACTAACCAAAACATCACAGATGACCAAAACAAAACATCCATGATACATACAAAAGCTTTTTTTTCTTTTTTTAAAGGGATGTATGTCACCGACTATTCATCAACAAACCTTTTTGTCAATGGTTGAACCAGACGTCTGAATGAACTGGGCAGCTTTCCAAGTCAAGCAAACTAGTGAATAGCAGTAATAAAGTTGTGAGATTTATGAGGACACCAAGGATCAGTCTGGATGCCAGAGAAAACATTGTCATTGTATGCTTCAGCTAAACGCAAAGAAGTGCGTATTGCGTGAGAACGTGCCTAGATGCGGACCATGTTGACTCAAACGTAGATTTTAATTCAAACTACATAACTAACCCTAAATGTAACTGGTGGCTGCAACGTCGACATGCAATGTGTCAGTGGTTTGCTGAGGATACAGGACTGATGACACAAGTGGATGTCAGGCTCAAGGATGAACCATGGACAAACTAGGAGGCTAAATAACTAGTCTAAACTGCAGTGTGAATTATTTTTACTTGACATGCAGCTTAACAATCAAGGAAAGCCTTCTCCTTATTTTTGCAAAGCAGGCTTTTATTTTTTATCTGAACTTTTATAATGGAAATCTTAGTTCTGAAACGACATAGAAATTTGGAGATGATCGACAGCAATGTTGTAACTTGTAATAAAAGCTGTGTAAATCATTTTACTTACAACACAAACATTTTATGCAGACAGAAAACAGAGGCTCCGGAATATACAAGCTCAGCATCTACCTGAATCTACAAGCTACAGATCTACAAGCTACAAGCTTGATTCACGCAAATATTTGAATATATATTCTTTCAGAGCAAACAGGGGCCAATTACATATAATTTTTGGGGTCCTCGACATGAAATAGTTTGAGAACCACTGAAATTTAGAAGCCAATTTGGCTGTGTGTGTGGCTATGCTATGTGACTATGAGTACTAGTAGGGGCAAAAGTGGCGCTGTTGTGCCAGAAACAGAGAGATTGTGTTGCACTGTTGCCTAGTGCTAATTACAGAGAGAGAGGCAGGGGAGAGGGGAGTTGCACCACTCAGTTCACACAGGTGTGATTGTTTTAAACAATCCGTGATATTGATCTTTTCAGATTAAAAAAAAAAAAGAAAACATGAAAAGATGAAAGTGATCAAAACAGTAGAAGAAACAAAGTATTGAGTAAGACTTTCACAAAGACAAAGCAAAATGCTATAGACACAAAAATAAAATCTAATTAGGACAAGACAAGAGAAACGACCTAATGGGACAAAAGAAATAGAGAACCTTTTAAATTTCAAGGACCCTATTGCATTAGGCCACAGGCTGGTTTAGATCAACAGAAGCCAAGCTCAACATGATCATTTTACAGGTTATTAATCACTGTGGTGCCAATAATGGCGACAAAGCACTGCCCTCATGCAATATTGCTTAAGCAGCAAATTATCCATAAATCTCCAAGTCTGAAGGTTTGCCTGACCCAGAGGCGTATCTACAATGAGGGCGAGGACAGGCGTCCACCTGTCCAAATCCATTTCTGCCTGGCCAAAATCCATACAGTGAGAGGACAAAAACAAGACCTGAGAACTATTAGTAGACAGCTGATTGGAATGTAAATGTCGGTTTATTGTCATTGTTTATGTAAACTGTAAAAAGTGTCCTGTAAGTCCATATGGGCTGGGCTTCTTCGGAAGCATGACACTTAAATCAATCAAAGAAATCAATCAACCAATCTGCATGCCTTTCAGCCTTTGTATCCTACTCGTCTGGCAGGTATATCTCTTTGAAAATCTTTAGTGCTACGATTGTGCGCGGGGAGACGACAATTAACACATCTTGCCTGCCCAAAATGTAATTCCTGGAAACGCCACTGGCCTGACCCGTTTTGGCTTTCTTGAACTGTACTCTCAAGGATCTATTAAATGAGTCAAGTCTCAGAGGGAGCTAGAAAAAGTGCCCCTCGGGGCACAAGTCTCAAGGATAGGATAGATTGTGACGTATCAGTATATTCATAATGCTTATTGTTATGAAGATGAATGCATGTTGAGTTTTCAATAAATGGCTGGCATAGTACGAAAATGGACACTCCTGAAAACCTTGGAAGGGAATCATAGCCAATCAGGGTGGAATATGAGAATCAAACGTCTTGATCACATGGGGGTGGCTCAGGGGGTGGCGGTGGCTCAGGGGTAGAGTGGCTGGATGGTAACCGCAAGGTTGCCAGTTCGAACCCAGAGTTAGTGTCTAAGTGTCCTTGAGCAAGACACTCTACCCCTAATTGCTCCAGATGTGATGGTTGGTGCCACTGCCTTGCATGGTTTCCGCCGCAATCTGTGTATGAATGGGTGAATGTAATGCACAATCTAATCTAATGTAAAGCGCCTTGGATAAAGGCGCTATATATATGCACCATTTACCATTTACATGACTATATAATGTGTACTGATTTGCGTGAGATTTGGATGAAATCTGTGAGTGTGCACTGCATACAACGTTGTACACAGATCGGTGCAGTTCTAGGTAAAACAGGAGTTGGCCTGGTTAATATAGCACCACCGTGAGGCTGTTATGACATTTTTTAAGTGGCATTTCGTCCTCAGCCTAGTGGGAATGTGTGTGTATAATTTCACGGAAATTGCACGCCGTGTTCATGATTTGTGGCATTTTGTTAAAAACTGACCAATCCTGCGAGCTTTGGAAGCCAATCTTAGCCAATCGGGATGGAATATGGAAAATTGGACAGATTCGTGTTGATCACATGAGTATAGAGATCGTGTATACCGATTTGCGTGATTTATGGATAAAGTTTGTGATGAAATGCATTTAATAATAGCTCAGATTTATATAGCGCTTTTCTAAATACCCAAAGCGCTTTACATGGGAACACCAGGAACAGACTTTATTAAGAAAAAAAAAGATCAAAGCTAAAACATAACAGATACAGTTAAAAAGATAAAAGGATAAACGAGACCTCAACTGGGGAAGGCTATTCTGAAAAGGTGTGTTTTGAGCGAGGTTTTGAAGGAGAGGAGAGAGGGAGCAGCTCTGAGATGGTTGGGGAGTTCATTCCAGAGTTTGGGGGCCGAAACATAAAAGGCCCTGTCCCCCCAGGTACGGTACTTGGCCTTGCGGACCTTCAGGAGGTTAGCTTCACTGGACCTGAGGGAGCGGGGAGGGACATATGGTTCAAGAAGATCGGAGAGGTAGGGGGGAGCCAGGTTATTGAGAGCTTTGTAGGTGGTGAGCAGGATTTTGTAGTGAATTCTTTGTTTGACGGGAAGCCAGTGTAGGTCGTGGAGGACGGGTGTGATGTGGTCTCTGGAGCAGATTAGTAAAAAATCTGCCTCATGGTGGCCCTATAACAGGGTGTTCTGAATAATTTGGGGTAGAGGTTAGTCGTTGGCATCTAGGGAGTGTGTGCACAGAGTTTGGCATCGACCCGGCCAATGGTGCCAGAGATTAGCTGTACACAGACTGACGGACACACGAACTGACGGACGGACAGAGTGCAAAACCTACTCTCTCCCCCATGCCTTCGGCCTGGTGCAGACAAAAAGTCGATGGCGAGAGACAGGAGGCAGGGGCGGCCGGAGTAGCGGGACATTGAGATGGTGTGTGAGGACTGTCATCACATGGCCCTGGGGGGGAAATGTGTTCACATGCAATGCAAAAACCTGAGAAAAACCTGTGTGACTGATGTTAAATCTAGGAGAGGAAGCTAAAGGAATGCACAGCAACGGGTCATGAACAGCTGTATGGGGTGAGGGATAGAGCAGGGCCTTTACACATCTTAACTCCTATGAATGATATGGAAACTATTCAATACAGGCTGATGCTTTTAATGGTGGTGGAAACATCTACCTGAGTGATCTTTATCACAGCATAAAATTCATGTTGTGTAGATGTTGTGTAGTGAGGTACTCACGAAATAATTTGCAGTGATGTACTCATGAAATAATTTACAATGATGTGGTTATGTCCCATCTGTTTCCATGGAATACTACAACTTGAGGAGGAGATGGTTTGCTGGATACTTTTTTGAACGTGGTTCAAGGTTTCAAACTCGGTTAACAAAGAGTACAATGGACATCTCATCAAGTAGGATACACTTAAAATTGTCATTATTATGAAGGTTTCTTAATTTTGGCGGAGCAGATTAATTTAGGCTACATTGAGACACACACACACGGCTGTTTTTTCACAGCACCAACATGGTTTGTTTTGCTTCTGTGTGTGAACGTGAAAGAATTGGTAAGGCCATGACTTTATTTGTAAACTGTATTTGTAAACCTTATGGGGACAAAAAGTGAAATCAAACGAGCCCGCATATTTTGCGTGGAAATATGCAGTATATTTGCAGTGAATATGCACATTTTATTTTTTATAAAGTATATTTATTGGTTTTTTAAAGACAAACAGACATTACACAACAAGAACATAATAACAAACAAAAGAAAATAAAAGAAAAACAGCTCAGGCACAACACTATTATAAATAAAAAGATTGAATATACAAAGACATGACAAGGACAATGAACCATATAAGTGACTTTCGAATTTTCATAGACTCCCAATCAGGGAATACATCCATACAGTACATTAATACATATATTAAAAAGGCAGACAACAGTTATCATAGGCACCAAATCATTACAACAAGAGCAGACCCATGCATGCTCCACTCAAATCCACTCATAAGATATCTAAGGTTGGTACGGAAAACCTCCAAGTATCGTGGCAGACAGTGTGGTTCCAATATGACTCAAAATGCGCACTTTCTTGAAAGAAATTTACCCCTGCGTAATCTCCATTTGGCTGATTATGCAATGAATTATGCGATCGCATAATCACGTTTTTCTGGAGGGTCTATATAATATTCATCGTACAACAAAAATAAATCCATCTACAAGCTCACAATACGTAGCCTGCAACAAATGAGTGTTTCATTTATACTTTTGTTTATCAACAAAAACTAAATACTTTCAATTCCCTCAACACTTAAGTTGAAAATGTGCATTTTAGGCAAGCAAGCAAATTATCCTTTACAAAGAAGCTATGTTGGATTTGAGCTGGCTGGCTGGCTTGTGAACAGAGGGCCATCAGTTCCATGACTACACAAACTTTGTTCAGTCATTAAAAGGCAAACATTTTCAAAAATCACAATGCGGGTAAAAAAAAGAAAAGAAAAGATAAATAGTTAACCATTGACTGGGCTCCTGTGTCCAAATGCCTGTGAATCTGTTACAGCCGTGAACTATTTTCAAAAGGGCAGATGAAGTCCTTCACCAAAAGTGCAATTATTAATGAGGTCTTTCTGGGTCCATGGGTTGTTTGCTCATTCATGAAAGCTCTCCATTTTCCAAATATGTCAAATACTGTAGAATAATCAGGAGAAACTTGTGCAGTCCGCAACTTCATTAAGTGTCCTCATCTCCACTAGCTTTGTGGCCAGAGGATGCATGCATGCATGGCGTTGCGTGTGAAAGGGGTCAGCACAGCCCACACTACTCAGCACTTTGGCCCCTTGCAATTTGTGCCTCAGCTCCTGGGCCAGCAGCCCAAAAGAAAGTGCAAGACTTTTCCCAAATCACAAGGTAAACAGTCCTTCCACATTTGATATCGCCTCGGCATTCCAAGCACACTGGGACACAACACAGCTTCCTGGGGATGGTGATTGGGGGTGGGGGGGTGTTTCCTGTGCTACGAAGCAGTGAGGGACGGAGGGAGCAGAGAGGGGAGAACCAGGGCACTATTGCTCATAAGCCAGCCTTTACATAACCTCCTCTTTAGGAGCAGAAACAGAGTGGTGTATGTGGTGGGTGTGTGTGGTGGTGGGCTGGGGGGGTGTTTATTGATCTTAGTCACACACATATTGTAAAGAGGAACTTTGGTACAACCCTTTAGCACGCTATGGGAATATGAGGGAAGTCATAGCAAACAGCGGCTGGTTCCACGCTCTGGTTTGTTATCAGGAACTGGTGACATAAGAGGAATATACTGTAGATAGATGTTATGATTGTTACTGGCAGTTAGCGTGCCATTTATTACTACTGCGTGCTATTTACTACTACTACTAAAGTGTCACTTGCGCAATCTTGGACTACTCCCCGCCTGTTTAAGCCTTTGCACACTACAACATTTTGAGGGTTTGGGGTTTTGTTTAGCCAATTGGCAATGCATCGTTATATTATATAATATATATATTATACTGTTGAGCATCTTTTACTGCCACATAAAATTAATGTACATTTCCCTTGGTAAATAAAACCGATTCCGACAGATTCAACCAGATGCTAGCTACAGTACACATACACAACTTAGTGATGTGAAATGAAATGTACAGTGTATACATTACAATGCTTCAAGCGATTCAGTCATGTGGGGCTCTCCCCTCTCCATTGATCGTCAAACACACGTATGAAAGCAAGGAAACTATGCAGACAGGGTCGTAATCCGAAATTGTCCAAGCAGACTTCCTCACGAGATGCTTATAGTGACCAGGTTGGGATGCACACGCAGATCCGACACACCAAAGATCCGATATCCGATGACTAAGCCATAACCATATAGAATCTCAATGAGTCTTCATGGCATCGGCAAACAGTCTGCTCCATCCATATAATGTTAATCACCATTATGCGTTTGGTAATTAAAATAGTTGCTTCATGACGTGGCGTGCGTGCATGTGTGCACCCATCTTTAGGTTCACAGTGGCATTTGCATAATGTGCAGGGACATGGGATGAGGAAGAGTGTTAGATAATGTGTGAGCTTAGGTTACAGTAGTAGGCTACATTTCCTTTGAAACACATACACCACAGAATATACATGTTTTGCTTGGTCAACAGATGAAAGCTGTTATGACCATGATTGGGCAAATACTCTATGACACTATGCAATTTCACACTAGTCTTCGCTCTGTGATAATTGGCATTGGCAAGTGCCAATAGGGAAAGTGCTGAAAGGGTCTAGTTAGTATAACATAATACAGCAATTTCACTTCAGCCCCAAATCTGGACTAGTTTTTCAACCCATCAAGACAAGGAAAGCATCCGTGTCATTTTAGATTTTAACCAATTTAAACCATTATTTCATTACTTTGGATATTCAAAAATGGTGAAAATGTGTGCAAATAATTTGTGACCCATGTGACATATCTGATGCATGCTCTTTGCGTCTGGGGCTCCCTGGAACAAAGTATTTTGGGATTGAAGTCGGCAAAAAAATGTAAACGCTTTCCCATCCACCAGCTGTTTAAAAACCAGGAAGAGGCGCATGACAGTGTGGATGCAAGCTTTCGGATGACTAACTATATGCGCCGACGCGCCGTAACAGCCTACCATGTCAGCGGCCGCAGATGCACACCAACCCGTGCATAAGCATTTCAATTTCACTGCTGTGTTCAAGTGTGTTGACTTACTGTACAAAGTCATGCTACCAACAACAAGTGGACTGGAGAAGCACTATTTTCTTAGACAAAATAATCATCATACCATGATGAAAACATCATACGGCCTGAGGTCTAATAGCGGACCGAAACTCTAGTTTGTAGAATTGGCCTCAGGTTCTAAAGGGTTAATATGTCTTGTAATTTGTAGATTAGCTATTTTTGCCATTTGTGCGACACTGTCATACAATGGAAGTATAAAATAGGGCATTCATGTATGAATAAAAAGATGAAATATTGAGTTAGGTTTTGCCCGACAACAACGATAGCCAATGCCACAAATAGGGCACCCCGGTATTGGTCATTTCATGAGCTTTACTATCCCTGTGGGGGGTTCAACAATAAGTACTGATATGACACATCTGTCATAAGTGAACATAAACGCACATCAGAATAATTCCAGGTGCTAGACAGAAGAACAAACTGCAATAGAAAAACAGAGTCCACACACTGAATTATTCTCCCATAGTGAGTTTTACAGACAAATGGAAAAAAAAGGTTTTGTCCGACTCTGAGGAAGAGCCAATATGCTTAATTCTTTCTCTCCCATGTCCGTATATATATATATATATATATATATATATATATATATATCGCCCAGCTAGGGGATGTTATTTGCCAAGTCTGTGTGTGTGTGTGTGTGTGTGTGTGTGTGTGTGTGTGTGTGTGTGTGTATAAAAATGGACCCCAACGTATACTCCACAGCAGCTTTTAACATAGATCTGGCCTCCGTCACCACCAGCTATGAGACGTTAAATCTGATGTCAGTTTGCCTCGGTTACAAGCTGGATTTTCAAACCTCCATAAGGAAAGCTGTCCATGGTGTATCTTCTTCAAAGTGTGTGCATTGAGTGTGTGTATGGGGATGGAAACTCCCTCTCATAAACCCATTTTGGTGTTTTACTGCTATATAAATATATCTTTTTACAGAAAACTTAGGTCAGGATTTAGAAGGCGTTTTTAGAGTTGGCCTCAGGCCTAAATGGGTTAAGAGAACGCTGATGGTAGCATAGGTTAACTACATTTATGCTAACAGCTAGCGGCACAGAAATAATTAAAACGTCACGCAACTTGGTAATTTATAAAAAATGGACGATCCACCGATCCAGTGTGTGGACTCTCTAGTCTCTATTATGAGGTAGGCTACCCAAGCAAAAATAACCAAAATATGACATTCAGCCACAGCACAGAATAATTTAGCATCATTCTGATAAGCACCGTTTTCATAACCCCTGCTCTGCAAGCTGCCCATCCACTCACCTTTACGTTGGCTGGCAACTGGAACGCTGGCAACTGGAACACTGTTGTTGGCCGAGTGACTGGTCCTATTGCTCTGGCCAGCAGGTGTGGAGTATGTGGGGCCAGGTTCTGTTGTAGCTGGCTGGGAAACATCATTGGTCCTGTTGGCACTACTCTCATCTAGGAACTTTAGCTCCTTAATGTCCATGGCACTGCATCAAGACACACAAGCCGATTTGAAAAAGAGAAGAGAACCCGCACACTCATCTGCTCCAAAAGTTATACTTTATATTGATGACGTTTAGAGCCAAGGCTCTTCATCTGGTCAAACTCCTACTGCTACTTTTGAATGCAGCACCTCTACCAAGTGATGTGCGTATTCCTTTTTTTTTTTACATAAGCCGATTTTACCTGCTTTCCAAAATAAGATAGTAGCAAGAAGGAAAAAAATTAAAATTAAGAAATTACTGCAACATGCTAGAGTTGTGGTTCCCAAACGGTGTGCAATATATATATGGAGTTTTTTACAGTCTTTTATGGTATTCTGGTAAAAAAAAACTCAAATGAGCTCAAAGCACATTGCAAATTGTGCAATGACACATTGTGAGAGTAATCATTATTTTTGCCATTTTATTTAATTTGTTAAAGTATGATATAGTTTAAGCAGCTACACTTTATTTGACATTGCAAAAGAAAGATACATGTTGATTACAGGCATGCAAACAGGCCCAGGGTGAAGAATATATTTGCGAACTTCCTCCAAGAGGAGGCCGGAGGAGACCAAAATGTAAAAAAGAATTATAAAAATAAATGAAAACAGTAATCACACGGATTAGAAGGACAATATCAGTCAACAGAAAAAAGGACGGGTGTTTTCGATGATGGTTAAAATAGAGTTTGACGTTATAATGGGTTTGTATAGGAAGTTGGCAGGACAGCAAAAAGGAATACCAAATATCTAAATACTGAATCAAGCAACTTAAAAGTATATGCAAACAAAGTAAATTAAATAGCATCAAATTACAGTACAGTGCTGAGTACAGTAGTGCGTCCATGGGACCCCCAGAAACGTCCACGGATGGGTCTATTATCAAAATCTGCGTTTTGGGATGCAAAATGCACCCATTAGCATCAATGGACCCCTTAGCTGCGAGAAAGATGAAGCAGGGCCACCCACTACATATTTATTGTATATAATTGCTGCCAATGAAACGTTATAATTTAATTCCTGCTGTTTTACACTTGGGTTGCTACTACGACACATGCATTACTCACTCAGGGTGGACCATGGATGTCTATATTCTTGAATCGTTATAGGGCGACCCTTACCTGAAAGTAATCTCAGGAACGGCACACTTCACCCCATTGTGGTATGCCTCCCTCAGAGAGATGGTCTGTTTGGCCTGGTCCACGCTGGACACGTCTCCCTGGTAAACTCCCAGGGTTGGCCCGCAGTATATAGACACCACACTACCCAGCCAGTCTGCTGAGGCCATTCTCTTCACACTACACCATGAACACACACAAGATGTCGAAAAATATGTGCCATGAATATGATAGGATACAAGATTACCACAATACAGAATTCCTCCTGGTGCATTTGAGCCCATATGTTGGGTACCCTCCCCCCATCTGTATACTGTTCATATTTGTACAGCCTTTTCTGGAATATAAAAAAAAACACACACAGGTCAGGTTAAACTTGGCCTCACTCCCCGAGTGCCCATTTTGACAGGCTGGAATGGCTTAGTGTTGACGACGACACCACCAAGATGCAACCCAGATTCAGCACAAACAAGGGACTAAATTCATTTCGGTCCTATGCCACCAAAATGTGGAATGCCCTACCAACATGCAAATCCCTTGACTCCTTCAAAACAGCTCTCAAAGGGCACCTACGGATGGCTGCAATTCTCCCTACTGGCCCCCGTAATCTGAATCCCCCACCCACCCCCTTTTCCCCCTAACTATTGTGTTTTTTTCCCTTTTTACATCCTCTATCCTCACTCTTAGCCCCTCTCGGGACCCTACATAAAGCTTTTCTGAAATTTTGATGAGTTTTATGTTGGGTCCCTGGTCAGAACTATATTTTCGTATGGAAATTCCAGAACGCGGAAGTAATCATTCTCTCTAAAATAGAAGCTGCGCCATGTGACGGCATTTTTTTGCCTTTGTTATTCTGAATTCGGTAACTTTAAGTACCTATACATCCCGCTGCGAATATCTCCTGTGGCGCGGAAGCCGTTAAGTATTTTTAATCTTTGTTTGACCGATTTGGTCGCTTTATTTCTTCTTGTTTGTTTACCGTTTATTGTACCGCCTCCCGGTGTGCGGTTGGCTTGTGCGGCTATGTCCCTGCCTCTGATCTGCTGTGTCATAGCTATAGCGCCACTAGCTAGCCAGATAGGCGGTACAATGAGGTGTCAATAAACAAGGAAGGAAGAGAAGAATCCAAGCTTCCAAATCGGGCAAACATATATTAAAAATACTTAAAGGCTTCCGCGCCACAGGAGATATTCGCAGCGGGATGTATGGGTACTTATACTTTACATACTCAGAAAGCCTCACACTGAAATATGTCGTCACCGAGCGCGGAGAGGCGCTAAACATGTTGTTTATGTTTAAGAATGGGTGCGTACCAGGTGGCATGGTAGTAGTGCAACAGGACCCAATGCTATCTGGGTCGTCAAAATGTCAGGAACTTCAGTAGCATTTGGGTTCTGCTTGGAGGGCTAGCTCACTCTGAGAGGGCACATATGGGGCTAGGCTAGACCCCAACAAGCTAGCCCAAACATTTAGACTCTGCATTTAGACTCTCGTAGAGGTTTGTCAGAGTCTAAATGTTTGGGCTACCAACAAGCCATAGGCTTTCTTGGATAAATCATTTTAGCAGACTTTGTATTGTATTGTACTTCCCTGTGCTTGTTAATGCAAACTGAAAAGTAATCAACCAACCAGACTATCAATGTACTTCATCAAGTCTGACTTTTATACTTTATCATACGAAAGTAAAGGTCAAGACTCGATCAAATACATCTATGATAGTCTTGATCCAAGGATAGCTACTCAGTAAACACAACGACCTGCCAGTGTCGACAGTATTGTCGTGATCTGAGCTGTAAATCCCGTTAAGAACATGTTCTATTAAAGTCACAAACAAAAACGTCAATGCTCAGCATCAATAAAACAGCATTTAACAGTCAGCCACCTTCATAATAATAACTTGAGTTAACAAAACATACCGCTAACATTAGCTTAGCTAGCTGGTTTATTGCACTGCGTTACTGACCTGTTGCAGAGGCGTTAAATGTTTCTTCCAAGCGAAAGGGAGACTGAACACATTAGATTTAGCGCAGACAAAAGTCCATCAACAGTCAGTCACCCAGATAATGAGGAAAACAAATCCAAAACAATCTCCTGGTTCCAATTTAGCCTGATGAGCTGTAGGATTATTTGTTGTTTTCCGGGTTTTAAACCTCACTTCCGGTGAGTGACTCACGTGGGTTTGTTTTGAGCAAATTGCATGACAGTAGCCAAAAATACACAACAGTAGGCTAATACATGTAAAATATGTACCTGCAATATTGAGTGGTTTTTTTGCACACTGACTAGCCTATATCAAAAAGAAATCATATGAGAAATACACATAATAAAATATTAATATATCTTTAAATAATATACAAAAAAGTCATATCACAAACAACATAGGCGAAATCAAACAAGCATATCACTTGCAGGGGATTAAATGAATCATACAATGAATGCGTTGTATATTTTTAATGTGACATTTTTCTATATGCCGTGCAGTGTGCAGCACATTGGTCAACCTTGGTTGTTTTTAAATGTGCTTTATAAATAAAATTGACTTAACTTGACCTATCCATCGGATGTAATGATAGGTGGAAGATAGGTGGAAGAGCGCATCACTGCATGCCTGGCTGACATCTCACAGTGGATGTCCTCCAACCACCTCAAGCTGAACCCAGACAAGACTGAGCTTCTCTTCTTCCCAGCTAAGTCCTGCCCTATGCGGGAGCTAACTATTTCAGTAGACAACGCCCTGGTAACGTCTGTCCCAACAGCCAGGAATCTTGGTGTTGTCCTGGACAGTCAGCTCTCGTTCAAAGCTCACATCACAGCTGTCACTCGATCCTGTAGGTTCACACTCTATAACATACGACGAATTAGACCGTTCCTCACCCAGGAATCAGCCCAGCTCCTATTCCAGACAACAGTCTTGTCAAAACTCGACTATTGTAACTCCCTCCTTACTGGCCTACCAGCATGTGCACTTAAGCCTCTCCAGCTGATCCAAAATGCCGCAGCTCGCTTGGTCTTCAACCAGCCAAAATTCTCACATATGTCTCCCCCCTGCTCCGCTCCCTCCACTGGCTCCCGGTCGCTGCCCGCACAGAATACAAAACTCTGATGCTGGCATGATTCAAAGCAACCAAAGGTATGGCTCCCCCATATCTTGCAAGTATGATTGAACCATACAAACCCTCCCGCGCACTCAGATCAGCCAACGCAGGGAAGCTGGAAGTACCCTCACTAAAAACGCCGGGACAACGCTCCACACGTCCCAAACTCTTCTCCCTTCTGGCTCCAAAACTGTGGAATGCACTTTCCATTGCAGTCAGAACTGCAGCATCACTCCCAATCTTCCGCCGTAGTCTGAAAACCCACCTTTTCAGACTCCATCATGGCCATAGAGATCATGGCCCATAGCACTTACCCCACCCCCTTAGATAGCATTTCTGTAGACTTAGATAGCATTTGATACAGACTTATAGCATGTTATGTAGACAGGACTATAATTGCATTGTATGTAGTCACAGCACGTCATAGTACATATTGTATAGCATAGTAGTATAGATGTATAGTTTATATGTATAGCTTCATTATATAGATATTCCACTGTTACTTTCTTAGCTTACGCATGTTTCTTGATAAATGTTTTTATGTGATGTATTCCCATGCTTTTTTGTTCTTGCTTAATGTAAATTGCTCTGGATTAAGAGCGTCTGCTAAATGCCTAAATTGTAAATTGTAAATTGTATGTACCATACCGGTATATAAAAAAACTCACCCGTTCAGATATGCAAGGTATATTGTATGCAAGTTTGAGAAGCAACCACCACATACTTTATCAAAATATGACTTGTACCCCAAGAAGAGGCAATACATGGCCTACCTAATCCTTTCAATATGTTTATAAGCGCACTGAGACACATTTTTGTGGTTAATCGTTTTTCCTACAGTAAGATAGTAAACACTGCTGGGGTTTAACATCATCAGATAGGCCTATTCCAAAACCTTTCATGATATTTTATCATAACACGTATTTTGTTTACAAATAAGGAATCAAAAAGTGCAGATGAAGACGAACTCTCACAGAAACTCCATGACAGTATTTGACACAAACATTCAAGCCCATGGGCCCAGTGTGTGTATCCAAAATAGTTATCTTGACACTGTCTTTTGTCATTGTTTAATGTTTCCTCATCTTGGAAATTGTAGGCCTATAGTACTTGTTCAATTCCCTAAAAGTGAAGGAAAAATATGGGATGAGAGCAAGTTGTAAACTTGATAAACAACAACAGGGGTATTTGGGATAAGAATGTCTGAATGGAAGTTTTTAAATATCATTACTGATGTTGCATGGGATGAAACCCCTCACCAGATAACATTACCCAGTTCTGGGGTGTTTTAGAGGTGCCATTCAAAGGGTCTGATAGTTTGATCCTAATGCATAATCAAATTCGACCAAACTTTTTCTAATCTGTGCGGATAGTATTGAGATAGGTGGCAATTTCACTAAATCTAACTTCTGTCTTTTAATAGGCACATGCTATCATAAATCATAGATTTTCAATGTCAGAAATATTTAATCAATGATGTTGTGATAAAGGGTATTTCTTGTTCTCACTGAAGATACATATTGTGTCCAGCTCAACATACATAATAGCATTTAATTCAAATCAAATATGTTAATTTCAATACAAGTTTTAATCATTTTTTAAATCAAATATCTAAGATGAAAGAAAAAGTCCCAAAAACAGAAAACAAAATGGGCATTAGAACTTTTCTTCTTTTCTTTTCTAATCATATTGATAATCTCACACTAAACTAATCTAATAATCTAGTAAACTAATAGAAAACTAATCTCACACTAAATTAGCTATGAAAAATAATTCAAACAAGCTCCACCTTACAGTAACATGCATAGTGCATACACACTGATGCTTTCGTAGAGAAAATAATCTAATGATGTCACTGTTTAATAATATTATATAATTAAATAGTGCATTTATATAGCACCTTTATCCAAGGCGCTTTATAGAGATTGTGCATTACATTCACCCATTCTCACACCAATGCCGGAGGAAACCATGCATGCAAGGCACCAACCTGCACATCGGGAGCAATTAGAGGTTCAGAGTCTTGCTCAAGGACACTTCGACACTAACTCTGGGGGAGCCCGGGTTTGAACTGGGAAGCTTGCGGTTCCCTGCAACCGGTCACTCTACCCCTGAGCCACTGCCTGCCGCCCCAATGTGTGTGTGTGTGTGTGTGTGTGTGTGTGTGTGTGTGTGCGTGTGTGTGTGTGTGTGTGTGTGTGTGTGTGTGTGCGTGTGTGTGTGTGTGTGTGTGTGTGTGTAATTTTTATGTAAAATATTATTAGTATATATTCCATTTTGTGTAGGCTACTTGTTTTTTAACTAAAGTGTTACCGTATTTTTTGAAGTCTCCTGTGGACAGGTTGTGAAAACGATCGTGCTAACACACTGTAAGCAAAATAAACATAAACATTTAACCTTTGGACTGTGGGCAGTTAACCGCGGATAACAGTCTATGATAACGTCATATCAATAAATAAGGTTGCAGTCCTATATGTGGCCAGTTCAAATAGGACCTAAACATATCTCATTCTGTAAGGTTGATTTCTTCTCTTCAAATGTTTTTTCTTTATTAGGTATTGTAAAATATTGTATGAGGAACAATTATAGATTATATTTAAAGTTACGGTTAACTGTTTAACTGTCCTATACCCCCAGAAATGTATGAAGCAAGACAACAGAAACAACAGGAAATGTGTCACACTTCTTTTATTCCTATGAATGACTAAATGATGCACTTTACACAAGTCCTTCAGTGCATGTTACAAAATCAATTATAATAACAAAAACAACTTCACTGCTATATTCAGTAAAACTCTTTTGGTATTCAGACAAATCAGCTGCAGGGTAAAATCACAAATATATACAAATGTTAGGAACGTAAAAATGCAAATACACAAAAAAGTCACATTTTGGGATATATAGCTTCAGTGTCTTACATAATACAGTGAAATGAAATATATTTAGCTTAGAATTGGTATCGTATCACCTGAATGACAGCTTTATATATAGGCACATATCATTTTACTTTTATTTGATCTTAAATGCAAAAACACAAATGTCAAATTTGCTGGAACAAACATGCCTGTTATGCAGATCATATAACATCCCCGACACGGAGCCAACAGCTAGTCAGCTAAGTGTTTTATAACTGCTACTGAGTGGTGTTGAGCCAAAAGGATGTGTTACATGAGCTGGGACTTAATACTGAGTGGAAGCATTTAACTAGGGGACAGGAAAGCTAATCTGTGTCTAGCCTTTGCTGGTACCAGGTAGCTGGTAGGTGCTACCTGTAGGAACTGAAACATGGAAAGCTCCCATGTGAACTTCTCAACATGATTCTCATGTCTGCCATTCCTAAACATGCCCCTTCCATGCATGCCTCAGTGCCCACAGCGGCTTTATAAATAAACCCTCCGTCTGTGAAGGAAGCATCGACCCCGGCCAATATTAATCACAACTGGACTAATATCATCAGAGTCTACATAATAAACCACCTACAAACATAGTGTGGTACAATAGTATCATTCCTCAGTCCTTGCTCGTAGGGTGGCCCTCAGGTGGCAGCGTTTGTGTTTCATAGTGAGACCATACTCAGGAGTCAAGTCCAGCGGTTGACCAGGCATAGCGTAGAAGTGTATCCTCTGGACGAGTATGGCCAAGAAGAGGTAGCATTCGTTCCGTGCGATGACCTCGCCGATGCAGCGCCGCTTACCCAGTCCGAAAACCATCACCTTCTCGCCCTCCAGCTTGTTGAGTTCTGTGCCGTCGGCACTCAGGAAACGGGCTGGGTCGAAAGAGGATGGATCTTTCCACAGCTCACTGTGAAGAATTAGATAACTAACGTAAGCTCGAGAAACGAGGGAGTCACAGACATGAGACTGTCTGTGACAGTCTTTAAGAGCTTTAAAAGGGGGATTGCTGTGTACTTAGGTTAGTTGTGTTATTGTGTGACAATTCAATAAATCAATGTAAAGATCCTATATAAATTATGTGACATATAATGATATAAGTGATATTATATCGCTTTGTTTGTGCTCCAAGCAGCATGAACAGAGACAATTTAAAAGATTGGTTTTTTGTGCATGTACATTTGTGCATGTGTATTTTCTGAGTTACAGTACAATACATTCACCAAATGTCACTTTTATAGGTTCTGCACTTATTTTTATCATGTCCAGGCAGTCTGAATGTACCTTCTATGTTTAACACATACTGTAATTTGGATCGTACTGCAAAACAAGCTCACGTTTCTGAGAAGCTGAGAAGCTTAGAAGCTCTGTACTAGACATCATACTTACGGGTCATGATTTATCTGCCACTGATTGATGAAGACACAGGTATCTTTGCGGATGAAATAGCCATTGAGGGATGTGTCTTTAGTGGTGCTAAAAATACAAGAAAGAGCATTTACTGTCATATGACATATTTTCTCTCTGATACTCTCTGATAGGCCTACTGTGTACTAACTAACTGGTTGGTTTCCAATTCACATTAGGACCACGCATAACAAATTTCAGTCGGGGTGGGCAACCTTTGCGGGCCCATGATCACTTAGCCGTTTCACAACACTGCCGTGATCACCCAGTGCCAGACAGTGAAAACCACATTATATATTACATATTATTATAGGCTGGTAATTACAATAGTTCAAGCATAGAATAAGTGAATAATTTAACCACATATACCCTGGTGGCCCTATAGTGTAAATTAGATCTACATGTTCTAAATGTATTGCTCAATGTGGTAGTGCTCAATGTGCCACCATGCAATGCATTGTGAGTTTGTACACTTATTTCCGTTGATTGTGGTGGTTAATAATAACCACACAACAAAAAAAACAAGAAAGATTATGAGTTAATAATTTAATATTAAACGTTATGACTATCTGGGGAGAAATGTTGCATGTATTTTTGATCAACTCAATCTAATCACCTGGCAGATAAAAAAGAGGTGGTTGACCATTCCTGTTTCATAGTGTAGATTATAACAAAAAATACATTGCATGGATGCATCTGGGACGTATCCTCAGTGATGTATCCTGAGGTCAACGGGGTTTCCAACATCATACCCCTCACTCATGCGACCCAGCCGGGGTTGATCAAATCCCGACTTACGTCCCAGTAGCTACCCTCGATCAGTCCATCAGGGAATGAGCAAGGCCACACAATCCGTTGCTCCGGAACTACTCTGCCGGGACTGGGAGAACCAAATTCTGGCACGTGGAAGGACTAGGCTCTATGTGGGTTGACTCCTGTCCGGACCCCTCCTACGTCTCACCAGGTCCACTCCTGCTCTCACCAGGCCCAGGACCTGTGTGTTGCACCAGACTCCCAGCACCAGGCACTTCATTCAGGAGTGGTGGATTATAATGGCCCTCCTAAAAGGGGCCTCCTCCTCACAGAGGACACAGGCTGGGGCGCTAACCCATACTGCTCACCCGGGTGCCGTCTACATTCCGGCTGTCACCCGTCACTATACCCGGTTGTCACATAGTCTATTAAACTTACCAGTGTGGGATGGTGAAAGGCAGGAAGGAAGAGTGACGGAAGGTTTCAAGGATAAATGCTTCCAGGAGAGGCAGACCTGATCTGTCAGAAATACGAGGACTGCGATTCAATCCCACTTTATCCTCTGTTGAGAAACAATGAGATAACAGTGAATATCAGGCAGGGTGGGAAATGCATTGTGTAAAGTGTACATTGTGCTATGATATTTGTTAGTGATCTGACACTAAACAATTAGTGGCTTGTAATAATATTGCATTCAGACAATATGTGTGAGCTGCATGCCGAGAATTCATCTATTTGGCATTTAGGATTTCACTTAGTAAGAGACCACACCTTCGCTCAAGATTAACAGTTTATTGAAACAGAATGAGATGAATGCATGGAGTGGAGTGAGGAACCCAAGGTAGGGCGAGACTCAGGGTGGGGGCGTAGTCTCTGGAGCTGACGGTCATCTTTGCTCTATACTCGGAATGAGCGGCTGGTCGTCTCTGCTCCGTCACTGCCCCCCCTGGATTCCTAGAGAATCGAGGCGGAAGGAGGAGGTTGGGGTGGAGGAGGATGGCGATTTTGAAGAGTAGTGAAAATAGCCGATCTACAAGTGCAGTACTCACAACCCATGTTTGGTCTGTCGTGGAGCAGAACAAACAACTTGGTTGAGAGATCGCAGGTGTATTTATGCTGTGGTGATTACACCAGGGATTGGCTGGGTGATAATTAAAGGCAGGTGAGTTGATGAGGAGGGAGGAGTTGTTGATAATGAGGGAGGAGTGGTTAAGGTCAAGCGGAAGGAGGTCTCTTCTCCCGAAACTACGTTGTATAAATACAACTTCCCTAATTGAATAGTAAACTTATACAGTATATTAAGTAATTAGGACATTATTGTCCTTCAGTTGACAATACAGGTTATACTGTGTGTGTGTGTGTGTGTGTGTGTGTGTGTGTGTGTGTGTGTGTGTGTGTGTGTGTGTGTGTGTGTGTGTGTGTGTGTGTGTGCGTGCGTGCGTGCGTGCGTGCGTGCGTGCGTGCGTGCGTGCGTGCGTGCGTGCGTCTGTGTGAGAGAGAATTCATTTAAAGAGTCAATTTATATTTATGTTTGCCAATTGCACTGAGTAGAACAACTTTCATGTTATAAATGGTATGCATGCAGCATATCAAATGAATGCATCATCATGCATCATCATGCATCATGGCAAGTTCTAAATTAGTCCATGGAGGGATTGAGAATGAGACCCCAATGACAGTTTGGTTGCATATGTGACTAATACTGGTGTAACATCCTATTGATGTCTCTTTCAGTCTTGAGTAAAATACAGTTACACTTACTCAGTTCTTGGTAGAGCCTTTCTTGGATCTCTGGATAAGCCACCAGGTACATTACAGACCAAGACAATGCAGTACTGACTGTGTCAAAACCTGTGAAAGAAACAGAACTCTATGATGCCACCATATATTCTTTCTTTGCTTTTTGTTATGTTTCTTTGTGTATAATCATTCACAAGTGGAGGAACTGAACTTACCAGCTCCGAACAAGTCATTGACAATGCCGACAATCTTCTCATCAGACATCTGGATATTGGAGTTTTCATCCAACTTCCGGTCATCACAGTGATCAATGAGGGAATCTGTGATGTCACGAATATTGTCCTGAAAACAGACCGACAGACTGTCAGCAACAGGTAAGCTAATGTATATTACAGAGACAGTTTTGTCAGCCATGTCTTGCAGCACTATTCTTTTATGTAAAATATAGTTTAATGGAATCAAGGGCATTTTGGTATGGATTTAGAGTTAGATGTACCTTATTATGAGTAGCATAGTGCTCACTGACGATCTTCTGCACAAAGTTATTGAAACGGTCATTGATAGCTATAAATTTCTTCATGGTAATACTGGGGAGGAAGCGCAGAATGGGTATAAAGTCTGCAAGATTACCGCTGGCGACCACCTTCCCAAACTCATCACTCATGTTGACTAAACCGACCAGCTCCTGGTCATCGTGGTCGTAGCGCCGGCCAAAGCACATTCCACAGATGACATTGGCAACAGACACCACAATGAGACGGAAGGGGTCAAAGCTGCCGTCTGTCTTCATGACCTTGTGTAGCTGCTTGACGAGGTACTCTCCCTCTTTGCAGACGTGTTCCTCCAACATGCAGGAGTGCTCGGGGGTCGTGCCCTCAAGGCTGGAGAAGGAACGCAGGGCACTCATGGCCAGCTTGCGGCGGGCACGCCACACTCCAGCCTGGTCAGTGCTGAAGGTCAGACTATTCCCGTCGTTGATGAACTGGAAGCTGTACAGGTCCGGCCTGCCAGCAAACTCTTCCCCTTGTTTGATGAGAGCTTGCCGCACTGTCTCACTCCCGCTCAGGACCACCACAGGACGCATGCCAATTTGTATCTGGTAGACGGGGCCGAAGCGCTTGCTCATTGCAGTCAGGCTGAGGTGAGGCTTGCTGCCCACCTCCAGCACGTTTCCGATGATGGGCAGGGGCCTGGGTCCTGGGAGCCGACGGAGCCCCTCTGGGATCTCGGTGTGGAAGCACTTGAGCATCAGGTAAACCAGACAAACAGTTGCAGTAGCCACCAAACTCTCACATATAGACACTGCACCGATGAAGGGCAGGATCATGAATGCCATGACTATAATTCCACTTCAATACAACCTGGAAGTAGACAGACGGGATGTTACTGTGGAGATGTTAGGGTTAAGTAATCATTCAGGTTTTAGTAATCATTTGATATAATTGCATGTTGAAGAATATACAATTAGTATGCAAACCATTGCAGTTTACATCTAGTAGGCTACATATCACAGAATTAAATAAATAAAACACTAATGAAATATTATATTATATTATCTATTATAGTAGTACTATTTTCAATATAATTTCCAAACACTCCAAACACTGCACAAAGTATGCCTACCTTATAGTGGAAGATAACAAATTAGTAATCCTTTCAGATGAGCAAAGGCATGCCAAGTTAATAACAATATTAGCTATAGGACATGTATTGTCCCAGTTAACTCTCTTTCTGTCTCCAAAACAGAGAATGGGCACTTCTTATATACAGCCTTCCTTGGTTTCATTGGTTGTTGTTGTCTATGACGTAACACTCTCTCTCTCTCTCTCTCTCTCTCTCTCTCTCTCTCATACATACGCTGTGACAGTGTCACGCATGCACCTCTCGCTCACTCTACGGTAGTTGAAAGACTCAGAGGTGCCATAAAAGATTTCAGCCAAGAAGGGAAGGTGCAGTGAAAATTAGACAGAATAAAAAGTAGGCCTATGTCCTATTCGAACAAATGAAAGAACGAAATAATTGTTACACCAGGGAACAATACAGTTACCACCACTTATTGAGGCTTGTGTAGTTGCTCTACCAGAGCTCGGAAGACTATCAACCAGTCCAGAGAACAAAGGTGAAACATGACCATGTAAACATTTAGAAAATATATTTGATGGTAGAAAAAAACACGACATTTCCAAACGTAAAAAGGTTTTTTTTTTTTTAATACCACAAATCTCATCGTTTTTTGATCCATGATTTTTATAGCCCGTTTGTATAATGATGTTTGGTTTGAGAGTATTGTGACCATGTTGTAAGGCTGTATGATAGATGTGAGAAAATCATAGCGTGCATGTACTATAGGCTACAGCTGTGCAGTTTTGTCCCTTCTAATGTGACGAAAACAATTTCAATTTGGTTTAACCTTCTTGCATATGTGCTTTACCTGCTTTTCAAATTTTTAGGTTTTTATCCAAGATACTGTAATTCCTAAATATTTTACTTCACTCATTTCAACAAGTTTCATTTTTGATGCGCACCTCAAAGGAACAAGTCATTCTGTAAGGTTGTTTTCTTCTCTTCAAATGTTTTTACCTTTATTAGGTATTGTAGAATATTATATGAGGAACATAGATTGACGGTTAACCGTTTAACTGTCCTATACCCCCAGAAATGTCTGAAGCAAGAAAACAGAAACAACAGGAAATGTGTCACACTTCTTTTATTCCTGTGAATGACTAAATGATGCACTTTACAAGTCCTTCAGTGCATGTTACAAAATCAATTATAATAACAAAAACAACTTCACTGCTATATTCAGTAAAACTCTTTTGATAATCAGACAATTCATACAGCTGCACAGTAAAACAATATCATCATCACAAATATAAACAAATTTTAGGAACATAAAAATGACTTTACAAAAATGCAAATACACAAATAATGTCACATTTTGGGATACCATCATAGCTTCAGTGTATTACATAATACAGTAACATAAAATATAGTTAGCTTAGACGTGGAATCGTATCACCTGAATGACAGTTTATAGGCACATATAATTGTACTTTTATTTTTGTCTTAAATACAAAAACACAAATGTCAAATTTGCTGGGACAAACATGCCTGTCATGTGCAGATCCCCGACACGGAGCCAACAGCAAGTCTCCGCCGGCTAAGTGTTTTATAACTGCTACTGAGTGGTGTTGAGCCAAGAGGATGTGTTACATGAGCTGGGACTTAATACTGAGTGGAAGCATTTAACTAGGGGACAGGAAAGCTAATCTGTGTCTAGCCTCTGCTGGTAGAATTTAGAAACACCAGCTACCCGTAGGAACTGAAACATGGAAAGCTCCTCACGTGAACTTCTCAACATGATTCTCATGTCTGCCATTCCTAAAGATGCCCCTTCCATGGAATAGCCTCAGTCAGTGCCCACAGCGGCATCATAAATAAAGCCTCCCTCTGTGAAGGAAGCATTGTCCCCGGCTTATTAATCACAACTGGACTAATATCATCAGAGTCTACATAATAAACCACCTACAAACATAGTGTGGTATAATAGTATTATTCCTCAGTCCTTGCTCGTAGGGTGGCCCTCAGGTGGCAGCGTTTGTGTTTCATAGTGAGACCATACTCGGCAGTCATGTCCAGCAGTTGACCAGGCATAGCGTAGAAGTGTATCCTCTGGACGAGTATGGCCAAGAAGAGGTAGCATTCGTTCCGTGCGATGACCTCGCCGATGCAGCGCCGCTTACCCAGGCCGAAGACCATCACCTTCTCGCCCTCCAGCTTGTTGAGTTCTGTGCCGTCGGCACTCAGGAAACGGGCTGGGTCGAAAGAGGATGGATCTTTCCACAGCTCACTGTGAAGAATTTGATAACTACAGTAAGCTCGAGAAATGAGAGAGTCACAGACATGAGACTGTCATGACTCATTTCTCAACCGATGGGGTTGACACTCAGCATTGGATAATGAGATGCTCTGATAGGGTCTCAAATAAATAATTTGAAAAAGGGATTATTGTGTAATTAGGTTAGTTGTGTCATTGTGTGACGATTCAATAAATCAATGTAAAGATCCTATATAAATTAAGTGACATATAATTGACATTATATCGCTTTGTTTATGCTCCAAGCAGCATGAACAGAGACTATTTGAAAAATGTCTTCTTCTTTTTTTACTCAAGTGGTACTGTACATGTATTTCACCAAAGCGAATATAGTGGCATCTAGTCCAGGACCCAGATGGAGAAACAAGTACTATGTTATTGCGTGAGCATTTACTGAGTTACATGTACAGTCACTTGTATAGGTTCTTCACTTGTTTTTTTTATCATGTCCAGGTACTCTGAATGTACCTTCTATGTTTAACACAGAATGTGGATCTTACTACAAAACAAGCTCACGTTTCTGAGAAGCTGAGAAGCTTAGAAGCTCTGTACTAGACATCACACTTACGGGTCATGATTGATCTGCCACTGATTGATGAAGACACAGGTATCTTTGGGGATGAAATAGCCATTGAGGGATGTGTCTTTAGTGGTGCTAAAAATAAAAGAATGAGCATTTAAAGTCATATGCCATATTTTCTCTCTGATATTTGCGATGGTTTGTTATTATTCTTGTGTGTGTGTTTGTATGCGTTTCTTTTTTTAAAATATTTATTTATTGATAATGCAGATATCATTTACAACAATGAATTACAGAATCATGATTTATTTTTCTTTTTTTTTAAAACAAGACAAGACAAACTCAAAAAGGAAAAGACAAAAAACAGTAAAAACAAACCCCCCCACCCAACCCCCACCCCAACCCCAGAAAGGGTTTGTATGTGTTTCTGTAAAGCTGAATGGGTATAGCACTAACTAACTGGTTTCCAATTCACATTAGGGCCACCCATCTTAATAACAATTTAAGTCAGGGTAGGCAGGGTAGCCATGATCATCGCCATTTTCCAACACTGCCGTGATCACAGTGAAAACCACCTAAGCTTATATATAAGGCTGGTCATTACAATAGTTCAATCATAGAATACATGTTTACAATTTAACCACATATGTATACCCTGGTGGCCCTATAGTGTAAATTAGATCTACATTTTGTGGTAGTGCTCAATGTGCCACAATGCAATGCATTGTGAGCTACATTTATTTCTGTTGATTGTAAGTGGTTAATAATAACCACACAACAAACAAACTAATAAAATAATGAGTCAATAATTAAATATCAAACGTTAAGATAACTTCTGACTATCTAGGGAGAAATGTTGCATGTATTTTTGATCAACTCAATCTGATCACCTGGCAGATGAAAAAGAGGTGGTTGACCATTCCCGTTTCATAGTGTAGATTAAACTTACCAGTGTGGGATGGTGAAAGGCAGGAAGGAAGAGTGACGGAAGGTTTCAAGGATAAATGCATCCAGGAGAGGCAGACCTGATCTGTCAGAAATACGAGGACTGCGATTCAATCCCACTTTATCCTCTGTTGAGAAACAATGAGATAACAGTGAATATCATGGCAAGGTGGGAAATGCATTGTGTAAACTGTAAAGTGTACATTGTGCTATTTGTAGGTGATCTGACACTAAACTATTAGTGGCTTGTAATAATGTATTTTTGCACTCAAGACAAATGTGTGAGCTGCATGCTGAGAATTCATCTATTTGGCACTTAGGAATAATTGAATAGTAGATTTATACCATATATTAATTAGGATATGTTATTAGGACATTATTGTCATTCAGTTGAGCAGCTTAAACTAAGTGTGTGTGTGTGTGTGTGTGTGTGTGTGTGTGTGTGTGTGTGTGTGTGTGTGTGTGTGTGTGTGTGTGTGTGTGTGTGTGTGTGTGTGTGTGTGTGTGTGTGTGTGTGTGTGTGTGTGTGTGTGTGTGTGTGTGGAATGTAGAACAACTTTCATGTCAGAAATGGTATGCATGCAGCATATCATGGTTGACAAATGAATGAGAATTAGACCCCAATGACAGTTTGTACGTTGCATAGGTGACTAATACAGGTGTACCATCAATCCTATTGATGTCTCTTTCAGTCTTGAGTAAAATACAGTTACACTTACTCAGTTCTTGGTAAAGCCTTTCTTGGATCTCTGGATAAGCCACCAGGTACATTACAGACCAAGACAATGCAGTACTGACTGTGTCAAAACCTGTGAAAGAAACAGAACTCTATGATGCCACCATATATTCTTTCTTTGCGTTTTGTCATGTTTGTGTATGATCATTCACAAATGGAGGAACTGAACTTACCAGCTCCGAACAAGTCATTGACAATGCCGACAATCTTCTCATCAGACATCTGAATATTGGAGTTTTCATCCAACTTCCGGTCATCACAGTGATCAATGAGGGAATCTGTGATGTCACGAATATTGTCCTGAAAACAGACCGACAGACCAACAGACTGTCAGCAACGGGTAAGCTAATGTATATTACAGAGACAGTTTTGTCAGCCATGTCTTGCAGCACTATTCTTTTATGTAAAATATAGTTTAATGGAATCAAGGGCATTTTGGTAAGGATTTAGAGTTCCATGTACCTTATTATGAGTAGCATAGTGCTCACTGACGATCTTCTGCACAAAGTTATTGAAACGGTCATTGATAGCTATAAATTTCTTCATGGTAATACTGGGGAGGAAGCGCAGAATGGGTATAAAGTCTGCAAGATTACCGCTGGCGACCACCTTCCCAAACTCATCACTCATGTTGACTAAACCGACCAGCTCCTGGTCATCGTGGTCGTAGCGCCGGCCAAAGCACATTCCACAGATGACATTGGCAACAGACACCACAATGAGACGGAAGGGGTCAAAGCTGCCGTCGGTCTTCATGACCTTGTGTAGCTGCTTGACGAGGTACTCTCCCTCTTTGCAGACGTGTTCCTCCAACATGCAGGAGTGCTCGGGGGTCGTGCCCTCAAGGCTGGAGAAGGAACGCAGGGCACTCATGGCCAGCTTGCGGCGGGCACGCCACACACCGGTCTGGTCAGTGCTGAAGGCCAGACTCTTCCCGTCGTTGATGAACTGGAAGCTGTACAGGTCCGGCCTGCCAGCAAACTCTTCCCCTTGTTTGATGAGAGCTTGCCGCACTGTCTCACTCCCGCTCAGGACCACCACAGGACGCATGCCAATTTGTATCTGGTAGACGGGGCCGAAGCGCTTGCTCATTGCAGTCAGGCTGAGGTGAGGCTTGCTGCCCACCTCCAGCACGTTTCCGATGATGGGCAGGGGCCTGGGTCCTGGGAGCCGACGGAGCCCCTTGGGTATCTCGGTGTGGAAGCACTTGAGCATCAGGTAAACCAGACAAACAGTTGCAGTAGCCACCAAACTCTCACATATAGACACTGCACCGATGAAGGGCAGGATCATGAGTGCCATGATTATAATTCCACTTCAATACAACCTGGAAGTAGACAGACGGGATGTTACTGCAGGAGATGTTAGGGTTAAGAAAGTAATCATTCAGGTTTTAGTAATCATTTGACTCTATATATTTGCAAAAATATACAATTAGTATGCAAACATCTAGTATAGGCTACATATCACAGAATTATATAGATAAAACACTGATAAAATATATTATATTATTTCTACTATTTCTACTATTTTCAATATAATTACAAACACTCCTAAAATATATTTCCCATCATAAACAACAAGCTATTGGGTGTTCTGTAAACGCATTCAGAAATGATGTGCACAAAGTATGCCTACCTTATAGTGGAAGTTAGTAATCCTTTCAGATGAGCAAAGGCATGCGAAGTTAATAATATTAGGACAGGTATTGTCCCAGTTAACTCCCCTTCTGTCTCCAAAACAGAGAATGGGCACTTCTTTCTTATATACAGCCTTCCTTGGTTTCATTGGTTGTTGTTGTCTATGACGTAACACACGCTCTCTCTCTCTCTCTCTCTCTCTCTCTCTCCTCTCTCTCTCTCTCGCAGTGACAGTGTCACGCACACACGCTCACTCTGCGGTAGTTGATAGACTCAGAGGTGCCAACCGTGCCATAAAAGATTTCAAAGCGAAGACGTGCAACTACAGAAGCTACGGAAGGTGGAGTGAAAATTAAACAGAATACAAAAGTAGGCCTATATGTCCTATTTGAACAACAAATGATGAAGTTAGAATGTAAAAAGACCTATAGGACATTAGTTTAAAATGGTCTAAATTCACAAATAAAAAAATCCAAGGCTGTTAAAAAATTTAATTTTAGTATTAGTAGCCTAAGCTATGAGATTGTTGAGACATAAGCTACATCAAAGTGCTATGACCATCACTTCTTCAGGGCAGGCTACCGCAATAACCGCATGGTAATTTGAAGGTACGCCAATCTCCTAAATTGCCTAAGGGCACAAGTTCTCTCAGGCTTGATAGGCTATTTGTTTGTGTGCCGGCCGCAGCTAAACAATTATATATATATATATATATATATATATATATATATATATAGGGTAGCCTATATATCTTTTTTATTGTACTTATAGGCCTATATTAATCGCCATATTTTGTAAAAAATATAAAATAAAACGGTTGACTGTTTTGTATAGCCCATGGACCTACACTTAATTCCTGCTGTGTCCTTTAGAATCTAAACTGAATATCTAAAGTTTAGATATTCAATTTATAATTGTCATGATATGTAGGCTAAAGCCGGCGTATATATTTTATTTGTATTCTATTATATCTTTATTCGGCTAAAGTATCATAATTAGGCGATGCTTTTTGTTTATGTAAGTTCTCATGATGTTTTAATTACAGTCAATCATGTGTGTCGTTCTCAAAGCCAAGAAACCGCGTGCGTGTTCATTCATTGATTCATCGCCCTCTCATCTATTAATCAACAGTGTTAAATGCAGACTAACCGTTTGCATGCAATGACGATAGCCTACTTAACAAGTGCAGTCAGATTTAAATCCCGATAAAAAATGTCAAATGCCATGATGGCGTGCTTATACCTGTTGACTCTCCAACTGGGGTTAAAGATTGACCACGTTGCGTGAGAGCGAAGTGATCGAGACTTCGCCTCCCTCATGCAGCTCTTTGAAAGGGGAGGGGGGGTTCTCAAACGCTGCGGGAGTGCCATAGAGTTGGGGAGTGCAGGGCAGATGAGTTCATTACCTTTTGGGACGGACTGGTCATTATGCGTGATATGCTTTGTAACCGCGAGAAGCTGCTCTGCTCAATCAACCGGACAGGGCTTTACTTTCCAGATGGCTTCGCAATCTGAATTACAATGTAAACAAGCTCTTATCATGACACAATCAGGAGATAATTATATGCTTTGATCATTGCATTTGTATAGTGTAATTGTAATGATAATGATGTATATCCTAATGATATCTCTGTGAAGAGGCTAGGCCGTCCTACCCACCATGGGATTTGTACTATACACACGGCATTTTACGCACGAAAAACACCATTAATTCAATCAAACTATAGGCTACCAATTGAGTGACATTTTTGTCTTTAAAAAATGTAAATCTTTTTCACTTTTAGAACACATCATAGACCATGCAAATTAGGCTGCAGGCATGCGGACTATAGGCAATTCATTTCACTTCTCGCATTTCTCCGACCGCCCAAGAGATATTAGGCTCTTTATGACTGAGGGATAAAGTAGGATATTTAGATTCAAAATGGGAAAACGCACCCTGCGATATTATATTGTTCGTTAATCAATTAAAACCCTGCAGGCTAATGCACTGCCACTGCTTGTTAACGTGAATCGAATGATGCCATGGAAACACACAGATTCCTATTCTTTATTTTTGCCTGATCTGCGTAAGCCAAACCTATTTGATTTTTTATATATAATTTCACACACAGGATGTGACATGTCACACGTCCAAAATGATTATGACTATATGACACGACACCTGATTTAAAGAAAAATGCAACATAGCAACGCAAACTCCAGTTTAGAAGTTATATGGACGGCGTTATCCATGCAGTCCAGGTGATTGCCAGCGCATGTATTTGGTTTTTCTGTGTATATATAACTCTATGGGGGAGACTCGTCCGACAACTCGGAATCGGATCATCGTATGAATAGCCAGAGCGACTTGGCATTGTTACAGAAACAGAATGGTGCGCATTTTACACAGAGAAAGAGTGTAGATCATAGAGTTATATCTAAGGTCTCCCCGGACTCCTCGCCCTCGGTGCCCGCTCGGCGCGGAGCGCTTCAGCAGCGCGTCGCTGCTCTAGCAGTTCGCGTGAGAAAGTGGTGCTCCGGCACAGAGAGGGGTGGGCTGGTCTTCGGGACAATCCTAAATCTGCTTGGTCAGTCACGCGAAGGCAACGGCCTCTCTGGAAAGACAAGGGTCTTAAACTAGCAGAACAAAGAGAAGTGCAGGTCAGGACGTGAGACCATTTTTTTCTTGTTGGGCACGGAGGTGCATATTTGCGCGAGGTTCTCCGTTCTCGAGCTTTTGAGTCATGCAATCTGCCACTCAGGCATCCTGAACTTCTTGCAATTGCTTTTGGACAACACACGCATGATGCACCGATGCATCAGTGGTTTAATAATTGTAATAAATTGAATAATATACAATGATGATGCTAAAAGTATAATGATGTTAAAGGGCCACTTCATCCCTTTTTCAACCAGATCTTACATGCCTTAGGGAGACAATAAACTATTTTAATGATGCATTGGGAGACAAGAAACACTTTCCTGTGGTTTTTAATGTGGGTTATGTGTTTTTAGATATTTTAGTATTTCAAAGTAGTTTAAAAAAATATATATTTTAGTGTTTCTTTTTCTAATAAAGTTGTTTTTATTTGTGTTATTACCTCTGTAAAGCCCCCCCATGTAAAGCGTCTTTGGGTACTGAGAAAAGCGCTATATAAGTTTGAGATATTATTATTATTATCCCACGTATAGGCCTACTGTTACTTATAAGACTTAATGAAGTGTATTGTTTCTGATAGTGATTCTATATGTTGAGCTTGAGCTATCTGTTGAGGAGTATGCATGTCTCTTATTGAGATTATCTTCATGGGATCTCTGCTTTACTGCAGGACGGAACAACTGAGAATAGTAGGAAAGATAAGTGAGGCGATGTGCGTGTACTACATGAGCTGAATCCAAACTCATGCAACTGCAATTAGGTCTGTGTGCATGCATGTGGTATGAGAATACTTGGCCAACAGTGTGCCTCTATGTATGGAATGTATGCTTTGTTGTCCGCAGTATGCCTTGCACACAGTCCCTTTGTGCAAGGCATACGTGACAAATTATGTCCTCATCACTGGGACAAAGAAGTGAATTCCTGACTGTTTATTGATTGTACCTAGAGTAATGTGAAATTCTGAATGTGAAATGAAATATGCAACGCAACATCCTCCATCCTTGGTGCTGAGCCAAACGGTTTGAACCAGACAACATAGAAACAAGCAGGGGCTCGCACCTCACTTTATGAGGCTCCAAAGATTTTATTCAGCGACACAGCAGACAAAAAACACAACGTTTCAAATTCAATCGTGAGGTCTTTGACACCTCAGCTCACGGTCGAAAAAATTCTGAATGTGAACCTTCAACCTTATGTGTTGATGATTTCAAGTGGTTGTGAGCAGGTTGTTGAGGTGATGCCAGGTTACATCCTCCTTAACTGGCTTATGGCCAGTGACGTGCCTGATGTAATGAAATCAATAAGCAAGAAGGGTGACATTAACCACATTAAACCCTGTTGTCCAACATGTGGCGAAAACAGCCGATCTACAAGCTCACAACAGGTGGCAATACAATACATTGTGAGCTTGTAGATCTGCTATAAATATATTTAGTGTGTAGAGAAAAATAGGACGCCTATAGAGCCTGGCGAACATGTGTTTAAACATGAGTGTTTCCCAAACATTGCATCATGGACCCGTTTTTCTTTTTTACTTTCCTTTTCTCCCCAATTTAGTCATTATGCCAATTAATTCCAGCCAAGCATTGTCAGACTGATCACGTGGGATGGAGGAACTTGTGAGTGATCCCATGTGATCAGTCTGAAAATGCCAGGCGAAATGAATGCCTCCCCAAACACATGTCTACTGTATGTGCTATTACTGCTGTTATCCTGGCTCATGCACCTGCCAGTGAAAAACACGGGCCAGTTGTGTTCGTATAGACGATCGACAAAGCCGGACACACCGTGAAAATAGCAGATTTTTTTGTAAGTTAGGAGAGACACCAAATTTCTCTTTTGGGTATTGAGCTCAAGAGTGGTTGGGTAATTTCAGTGGAAAATAGACGATCTCTATATATCCCTCACCATGCTATGTCCACTGAGAGTGAGAGTGAGATAAAGATGAGTCTAATGAGTGCAAAGGCTGTCAGATTCTTCACACGCAAATTCTTGCAACACATACCTGTAAGTATGTATGCCTGAAAAAAGGTGTGTTTATTATGAGTCTGCACATACTCATTGCACATACTGCCTACTTAATGTATCCATTTGTGTGTGTGTGTGTGTGTGTGTGTGTGTGTGTGCGTGCGTGCATGCGTGCGTGCGTGCATACATGCATGCATGGATGCATGTGTGCGCCATGCATGCATGTGTTCCTGCGTATTTGTGTGTACGTGTTATGTCATGTGTTATGTTCTGGTGCATTGATTGTATATTTACTGTTTTAAAAACTGCCATATAATAATAGTAGTAGTAGTTAATAATACTATGATATAGGGAGATTGATCCCTTAATCAGTAGGACAGCAGTGAACCGACTCCTGGGCTTGCGTGTGCACTGATCGGGCCAAGCATAATAGGATTAAGCTGGGCTACAGGTCATGACACCTAATGAATGTTGCCTGTGAGCTCAGGCAATCATGTCCCATTCACTGTAGCGTGGCCAAAATTCTACAGGGGGAAGTGAAAAAGTAGCTACTAAAGTCCTTTGACAGTTTTTGCCCATCTTCATGCTCTAAAATTTTTTTTTATATAGACTGTGTTCACGAATGTATCAAGTCTGAGATCTACCTAAAGTAGGCACTTCAAAGTGAATTGTGTGTAGTGCCGATGCCAAACAGTGCTGTGCACATCCAATTCAACTCAATTGTACAATATTTTCATTCATCACTGTTAGTGTCAAAGGGCTTTACAGACCCACATTAAATAGAAAAATTAAGCAACATACCTAATCTTCGACAATAAATCAGGCAAGGAGAAACTCCCAAGAACAGACTCTTGGTGTGGAAATAAAAAATAAAAGGAATATACATTGAGAAGGATCACAAAAGAGGAGCACCCACTTCCAGGGAAGCAAAGGAAGGGAAGCAATAGGTGCCAAGTGAAGTGGACAATAATACAAATGCAAGAGAGACAAAAGAATAAAGGTACTACTGTACAGTGATGGGCCTCATCGACGACGATGAGATGGTCTACAGAGCTAAGGTTGGCACACTAACACAGTGGTGTCAGGAAAACAACCTCTCAACATCAGTAAGACCAAAGAGCTGATCTATCTACAGCGTTACAGTGGAACAAAAAAGGCCCAACAAAGACTCTATTGCCTCTGCCGTCGGCCCGCCTGAAGAAGTTCAGAGTGAGCCCCCGCATCCTCAGAGCACTGCAGAGAGTGATGCGAAGTCTGCGAACAGTGCAGCGCATCGTGGGAGCGGAGCTTCCCCCGCCAGGAAATACTGTATGAGAGACGTTTGCGTGGCTAAGGCGAAAAGTATCATCAGGGACATTCACCACCCCAGCCACAGCCTGTTCAAGCCACTGCCGCACCCACGGCCAGGCAAGTGTTACAGGAGCAGTGACTACTACCAGACTTATCTGCAATTAGACTGCTGAAAAAGAGCTAAGTAGTATGATGCACATACTAAACTGAATCATTACATGTTTTAGTATAGGGACTTCTTTTTTATACTCATTTTTATACTATTCATTCATGCCCTTTATTTATTATGCACACACAATTGTCATATTATGCTCTCTTCTCTCTCTTCCCTGGCATTGGTACATATCTTCATTACATCACTCTCAAATCATGCAGCCACGGCATACTCATAAAAGCACAGTATACTACTTATCAACTTACAAATTACATATACTGTACATATATACAACTGTATGTATGTTAATTGTACTGTATATATGAAGATATGTACCAATGCCATGGGGTATAACTGGCTCTCGATGGTGATGTAATAAAGGTAGGTTTCAGATTACATACATGTATACATATAGGCATTACCTTTAATCCAACCGATACTGAAACATATCTTTATTACGTCACCATCAAGAGCCAGTTATAACCTGGCATTGGTGATTGGTTGGTACATGTCTTCATTACGTCACTCTCAAATCATACAGCCACAGCATACGCATAAAACAACCCAAGTAACCACAGTATACTACTTATCAACTTACAAATTACATATACAAATATACATAAGGTAATGCCTCTATGTATACATGTATTAAAGGTAATGCCTGGAATAATGGAATTAAATACTAAATACTTTAGTATTTGATTCCAATGTTTTACAGAGAGGCTGAGATTTGAAAGTCCATAGCAGCAATTAAGAGCGCGCAAGAATTGTGGTCGTGTTGGGACGTATGCACGTGAGTAGCCCAGTATACTGGACCAGTGGACCTTACCAACCAAGCATGAAAAACCAGTCGACCACTGCATTATAGTAGCCTACTTTCAACTTACATACATGTATAGAATACATAGACCTGTTACCCAAACAATATTGTCACCATTGACAGCCAGTTGACAGTCGACAGTACTTGGCGCTCTGCTTGTGCACTATAGTAGCACATTTATGGCCTAGGCCTACTTGTGTGCAACGCAAAGGCACTCGACAGAGTGCAGTTCTAGTTGTCACATTTTTTATTATTCTTCTTCGGAGTAACCTCAAGGACTGTCATTGAGTAACCTACGGCTACCTATACCTAACTTCTGCTGTGATTGGCCAGCTTTGCATAAGGTTTGTAGTAGCTAATTGGCTGTTGTTGGTTACGTAACCAATCTATGTTTTACAATAATTTATAAAGACATAAATCGTTTATAAAGACATATATGTAAGCGGCTGTGACTGCGGTAACCACAGTTTGCATTTGTTCAAAATTGCGACTTTTCTAGTTATTATTATTATTATTATTATACTTGCCTGCATGGCCAATAAGAGGGTGAATTTTAATCGCAATCAAGGAATCAACATACCGTTTATCTGCAGGGGGAATAAAGAGAAGGGTCCTGGCTTGGGTCTCTTAAAGTTTAAGTTATATTATTATTTTAACAGTGATATAAGGTGATTGATTGGCCTATTATATTATAGATCTACCGTTGTATGTAGATAGGCCTATAGGTAAGGTAGCTATCATAAGCCATGATGGCGGGCATTGCATGCGGTCAATAGCGTGAGAATCAGTAGGCTAGATACCGGTAGTTGTCAGGACCAGCTGAGCAGTTGTTCTTGTTATCTTTCAGCAACACGCAACTCCCCCCATTGACCAATGACCCGCCTCGCTCGTTCATCCCTTCAAGAGGCCGGGATGGAGAGAATGCGACACTCGCCATGGGAGAGTGCATGGCTTTGCAAACATTCAAACAAGCTACACACGCAGTCACTGTCACTCTCAATATATTAATTAATATGTCATGTTTAAACCATTACGGTGTTTAATGGCCTATTCGGGTCGTGATGATGATGTACTTATAAATAGCTTTCGGACACGCATTGCAAACAAAAACAAACAAATAACACACAATGTGGAAAGACATGCAGGAGCCAGGAGGGGTGGTTCGAGGGATGGAGGCTCGGGGGCCAATTGTATCACCATCCTCTCATGACCAAGCCATGCGTGAATGCCAGATTAGTAATTGAGCTAACGTCCTACTCCCCGCCCGCCCCCAACACACACACACACACACACACACACACACACACACACACACACACACACACACACACAGGCGCAGTCACGTACACAGAGCTAGACACGCAAACGCATTGCCCTCTCTGCATGCAATAACAATAGTTGCGTGCGGAAATACCCCGGCCCGGCCATATCCATCTTTCTGTCACCTCACCTCTCTCTCTCTCTCTCTCTCTCTCTGGGGTATGGAGGCTTGTGTGTCATATCATAGGACAGAAGCATGTTTGATTCCCACTGTGAGCAAGCAGGAGGGAGAGTCGGGATATATGTGAAGCGCGTGTTTAAGATAAGTTGAAATATGGAGAGACGGATAAGGTTGACACGCAAAACAAGGCATGCGTGAAACAAATTAACCTCGCCGCCCCCTCTTCCACTCGCTTTCATTCTCCAGTGTCAGTCAGTGTGTAAGCTACAGCCAGGCAGGCATGCCGTGGACAGGACACAGCCCATCTACGGGTTAATAATCATTGTGCCGCGGCCCCAGCGTTGCGTGCAGACTGTGTTTGCTCAGGCCTGTGCCAAGGGTCGGTAGCTTGTGTACAGAAGAGAGCCGAGGGAGGTATCGGTCACCCATTTTTATCAAAACAATCACTGCCCCCCTTTTTTAGGAAGCACGCTACGTTGTGTCAATACATGTTTGCATTTTAAAGTATTTTATTGAATTTCTACAAGTTTTTCAATCAGTTCACATTTCAATACAATAAAACAGAAGTCAAGGCTTGGCATTACATCACATAAAGGCAACATGTCATCAAAATGAATACATTCAGTTTACAAAACAAATTTTGGCACTGATTGCCCATATAGAAAATACATTTCAAGTAGCCCCTAGCGTGGGCATGGTTTTCTGGTTCCACAGAATAATTGACCAGTCATTTTCCCCATAGAGATTTACAAAAAAATATTTATATCAATTATAGAATCAAGCCATCCAGGATAGATCATATATTATCTATCTATCATATATGGACACTGATGAGGTTGGCACTGGAAATGTGGGGCATGAGCCCACTCTGCACACTTTCTATAATAAAGGATAAAATGCCATACAGAATATAGATTATGTACCAACATGTCACATATTTAATCAGTCAGTGTTAATAGTTAGTAGCCATAGTTTCTGAGTTAGAAACAGGCCCATGTTCTTTTGTAGAAGCCGCAGTGATCCACCAAATTGTGGGTCAACCATCAACAACATTCTGCAAGCAACACTAATGAGCTATTCTGTCAGGGAAAGTGAAGTTCCTCAACAGCCACTATTGACATGCCCTTGAGCAAGGCAATTAACTGCCAGGTTTCTGCAGCTGCACAGTGACTAGCAGTTAAAGTCTGTGTGAACAAATGAATGTATCTGTTTTGTTTTGTTTATTTGTGTAATTAAGGACCCCCTCAAAAATGAGATGATGCATCTCAAGGGGTTTATCCTTCTAATAAAGGTAGGCTACTATTAAAAAGATGCAGGAGGGGTTGCTGTATGTACCTCACCATAACTAGGGGGGAAATAAAACTATTGAGAACATATCTGTGTAATATAAACAAATGCTCAAATGTTTTGCGATGTGAGACTGGGTGGTGTTGAAAAGGACGGAGCATGCATCTGCATAAATTAAGCTCAGTATTATGGGATAATAATTATGCTTTGACAGTTGTCAGTACATTCCTTGTACGTCCTCGTACGTTCCTCCACTACGACTCCTCGTCGTAGTGGCTCTGGAATCGTTCAACTCTGTAGTATGACGAAGAATAAACCATGCTTCATGGGTTCCCTATGAACTGCATTTTGGAAGTGACAGACGAGTTTATATTGGCAGAGATAGAATTGGCAAAATAATCTACCCAGTGGTTTTCAACTCCTGAGACCCCGACTATACAGAACAACCGAAATGTTGTGTTTCCATGCTTTCACTATGGAAATAATGCTTTGACTGCAACTTTACTTATTCTATCTTTCCATCCTGACTGCATGGGACTAATTCAGGTGAATGAAGTCAACTGTTAGAATAGAAAGTTCAGAAGCAATGGTCTATATTTTCTTGAGTAGTAGAAGAAAGTGGTGCACCGTGCATTTCCCCCATCATGCGTTAGTGGTGTGATTGCGATTTACTGCTTTCCTGTTATGGCCTATAAAATTTCACAAAGCCCTGCGTGCCTGGTTTGATATATACAGTACCTTGAACCTGATCCAAAACATTTTCCCATAAACACTGTAGTTTATGGTCCAGTGCTTCCGCACTTTAGCTGAGCTACGAGTGAACAAAAACAAAAGCAGAGTTTAAAACTTTGACAGACACCGTTTGTAAACTTCTGTCTATTCAACACAGGCCTACCCCTTTCCAATTTGTTTTTCCTTTCACCAACCCTAGTTTATGCGAGACAGGTAAGGGTGCGAGAGAATTCAAACAGAATGAAAGGCACACAAACATAAATAATTCCCTCGCGTGAGGAGGCAGTGTTGCTGCAGGTACACGTGTAGCACCGGGGCCATTGTGTGCCAAGCTTTATCTCCTTAATCAGGTCTCTTTGCCACTGGTTAATCATTTCTGCATGCCAGGGCTCAGACACATTGGATGCATTACACGCAGACAGAGAAGACGCAGGCACTGGGTGACAACATGACAGGCGATAATGCTGCTGACTTAGCCACTGCACACAGTGGTGTTGGTTACACAGCATGCCCTCCCGTCTCCACACACACACACACACACACACACACACACACACACACACACACACACACACACACACACACACACACACACACACACACACACACACACACACACACACACACACACACACACACACACACATCCCTATCTTATCTTCCATAGGGATTGGGTTTGTTCGTGTACATACTACACAGTGAAGTGCCTCAACTGATCTGATATGTGATACGTCCACGTTCTTTTCAAGCTGCCTTTATGCAACACATGCAGAGAGAGCGACACGCAGGCAAACAAAGCAGATAAAAGAAGAGGGAATAGAAAAAGATGTGTGTGTGTGAAGGATGGTCATAGATTGCTGAGTGCCGTGCTGGTATATGTGATAAGAGACACAGTAATCCAATGGCCTGTGAGCCTGCAAGGGCCCTGCACACACACACACCAGGAGATTAAAGATATGAGTCGTGATAAAGAGCTAGTGAGGCAAAGATGGGAGCCTAGCACGAGGCGTATGGATGTCTGTGGACTCAGTATGGCTGCCTGCCATGCCTATGCGTAACACAGTGACATCCAGTCTCTAGATGTTGCTGCTTACGTGTCGCAAATGCCTTTCGACCCTTGTGTGCGAGCAAGTGTGTGTTTTTGTGTGGCACTGTGCCGTTGTGTGTGTGTGTGTGTGTGTGTGTGTGTGTGTGTGTGTGTGTGTGTGTGTGTGTGTGTGTGTGTGTGTGTGTGTGTGTGTGAGAGTGTTTGTGTGTGTTGTGAGAGAGAGTGAGAGAGACTTGTGGCATGAGAATGGAGAGGCTTCGTTGTTAGATGTTAGTTGCCCATTGGGTGTACCCTGCCCTGCATAAATGTTGTTCCTCGCAGTGCAGTGCAGTCCTGTTTCCCCCTCCATCCTCGTCCTGTTGCAGAGAGCTCAAACAACACCTGCTCATCCTCAACCTCCTGCTCCAGCTCCCCTTAAATATTAAAGAGCCAATATTAATAATTTATTGCCATGTAAACGTTGCTAGGAATTTGGTTTATCCATTCGTAACTCCAATTCTACAAATGGACCCATTTGTACACTCTTAGCCCCTTTCGGGACCCTTGGTTACGAAAGGGGCTAGTACACTCTCTGAGTTAACACACATGTACATAACCCACACTACAAAGTATATAGAGTCCTGTATAGTGCATGTTGCAACAAACACAAATCAAAAGATTGTACATTCCATGCTGCAACCTCCCCCGCCCATCGTCGCTGTTTACAGAAACACAAGGAGGAAATGTTTGATTCTATAAACATTTGATTCATCCTGCTCGCTCCTCCTGTTCTGGCTCAGGCCCACATCTCCGACAGCCGGCAGGCCTCCTGCACCCATATCAGAGCACGCTATGCACCTCACCGGCAGACAGAGGAGAGTGGCAGCCTACCAAGTACCAAATGACTGCTTTGAAAAGTGTTCGGGCGAGCCTTCCTGCATCCGAAGCGGTCGAGAAATGATCGAGTTATGCATGGTGTTGCAGCTTTCCATGCTCAGACACACATCTGTGCTGGGACACGTATAGGGACGCGTACACATACATAGGGACACACATGCGTAATGGAGCAGCGGCACCGCTCAAAAATATTATGAGGATCCTTATGCTCATAAGGACATATTCATTGCTGCCATAATTCCACAATGACAAAGGATCACACATGACACAAACACACGCACACGTGCTCTCTCTCTCTCACACACACACACACACACACACACACACACACACACACACACACACACACACACACACACACACACACACACACACACACACACACACACACACACACACACACACACACACACACACACACACACACACACACACACACACACACACACACACACACACAGCACATCAAAGCCAGTTACAAATAAATGTGCCAGCAGATAATTTAGCCTGGGTGTCAACAACTCATTCTCACTTGATCTCAAGCCAGTTCTCATCATCTAACTATCAATTAACATAAAGCCATAATTATAGCAAATGATCAAGTCGCTACTGTTAAGCCTCAGGTTATTTATGATGTTTTTGTTCCCTTATTTTCAGTATTTGTCTTTGATAGGCATTATGCACAATATTAGTAGAATTCAATTCAGATTATTCCAGTATTCTGATGAGATGAGCTCAATTCCAAATGATAGTGTTAAATGTTAGTGAAACAAACTGTTATTTTCTGTCGATTTTTGTAGCATATGTGTTTTCTAGTTCTATAATCTCTATGTGCTGCAGCTGAGGCATTAAATGCCAATTGTATGATTAACCACATGGAAACTAACTCGCTATTCCTGATATGTCATAACTCATAAGTGAACATTTTGATCTTGTAGATTCACTATTTTCAGGTCAGAGATTTGGTTTAAATGGCTAAACAGCTCATCATGTTGTAGAAAGGTACCCTGTTTGTGCACAGCACTTCATTCCTCAGGTGGAGGTTGACTAGTAATAATAGTCTAAACAACCATCAAAGCATTGTGCCGCTTAGTGAAAACCTTTCTCATGGATACTGGAATGAAGTTTGGCCAAATTAACTCGTTTGCTCCAGTACATTTAGGGCCAATTAAATTTGCACGCACGCACGCACGCACACGCACGCACACGCACACGCACACACACACACACACACACACACACACACACACACACACACACACACACACACACACACACACACACACACACACACACACACACACACACACACACACACACACGTACAATAACTGGACGTGGTGCGTCTGGCTTGGCCAGACACTCCAACAAACACAGTTTACAAGACAATTAGAATGTTGCACATGACAATATCACCCGTTATATCTGTTTTCAGCAGTGATGAGGGCCAAGGCAGGCAGCCAAAGAAGACAGTGTGTAAGGTGTCTGGTAGACATCCAAGGACTGTGTGTTTTCTCTGTGGGTGAGTAAATGTACAGGTATGCTATTGCATACTACATACCTACCTAGTCTATATGAGTCATATGTGCATTTCAACAATTACAATTAATGCCTAGTTCAGACTTGTAGATAACACTTTAAGTGTTTAGTCTCACAACTAAACTGGACTCAATTAGCAAATCACACCCGATTATGTTATGTCTCACATTCACTGGGTTTGGAGGAAAATAGCTTGTATGGTTAAGTTCAATCCCCTTCTCCATTGGTCAGTTGGCATCTGGCAAAATCCCAAACTTTGTATAGGTAAAAAGCCCTTCCTCTGCGACCCATGGTATCAACGGGGTGTAAAGAGTTAGGGAGATCTATACCAAGAAAACAAATTGAAATCATTTGATCATTTGAAGAATTAAGAACAGAATGTGGCCTACCACATAATCACTTCTGGCAGTACTTACAACTGAGACACCTATTGGTAAAAACCTTTGGTTCTCTCACATCAGATCTATACCAAGAAAACAAATTGAAATCATTTGATCATTTGAAGAATTAAGAACAGAATGTGGCCTACCACATAATCACTTCTGGCAGTACTTACAACTGAGACACCTATTGGTAAAAACCTTTGGTTCTCTCACATCACCCCCCCCTAAAATTGACACTGGAAATCATTTTTTTAATATTTGGATTTGGTCACGAGGCTTCTACATACTATGCCATGTTCCTAGATGCCCCTGACCAGTGTAAATTCACATCCAAGTTACCATGGGAAAGGGATTTAGGACTTACAATATCAGATGGTGATTGGGTTAGAATTCTTAGGAATGGAAGGAAAATGTAATTTGAACTACGTACAAGGTTGATTCAATTCAAAATTATAAATATAATATATTGGACACCATCAAGATTGTTTAGGGTCGGCTTGACTGATGGTCCTGAATGCTGGAGGTGTCAGGATAGATGTACGGTACACTTTTACACATGCTTTGGGGCTGTCCCAAAATTCAGGAATATTGGACTGATATACATGAAAGACTGGAGAGAATAACAGGCCTACACAATACATTCCTTTCTCACCCAGTCTGTTCATTCTGGGGGATCCTGCCACATTGAGGCATATTGCTCCTCCTTTAGCTGAATGGATACAAACGGCCATTATGTCAGATAGGAGGTCAAGGACTGGAAGGCTCCATCTGCACCTGCACCGTCCCTCTGGGATGCCTTGATGGGACTATTGGCCGCTTACGAGCAACTGTCATACAGGCTGCTTAATAGGACGGACGACTATGACTTAAAATGGGGCTTTTACCATATGCACGTATCAGGACTCTTTCTACTTTCTGGCTCTGAGTGAGCTATGAACGGGTTGCAACTTTAGAAAATACACTGAAGGAATATGTCTGGAATTGGGGTGGACTGCGGGATATTTTTGTGCAACTCTGTTATATTGTTTTGTTATGCATTTCTTTGGTTGTGTTTTGTCTATGTCAATGTCTTATATATACAAAAGAAAATTAATAAAGTACAAATGCACAATCTATGTAAAGCGCCTTGGATAAAGGCGCTATAAAAATGCACCATTTACCATTTACAAATCATAAAAAAGATTATTACTGAATTAGCTGGGGAGCCACAGGCCCAAAAGCTCAACGGTTAAGGATTAACCTGTGATGTCATGCCGTACTTTTTATTCGTGTTTTCTCTATTCACTTGGTTAAGGTCCACAGAATGAGAGGCCTGCTCTGCCGAAAACAGTTTTGTATACGACACCATAGACAACCAATATAAGGCAAAGTCAAACTAGGGGGTTGTCATGATTCCGAATCCATTCCAAGCATTTGTTTTGCACGAAAAACACTCCTTGGCTTAAAAACGTCCATAGCCGTCATCACAAATGTGATGAGGTCAGCACATTTGGACACATTTTGGCAAGTGGCTATGGCTGTTTTTCGTGCAAAACTAATGCTTGGAATGGATTCAGAATCATGAAAACCCCCTAGTTTGACATGTCACAATTGTCACATGCTACTTAAAGGAGCATTCAGTGATTTGGGTGATTTGGAAAACCACCCAGTCCGGTCCGGTAACAAAATGTGCACATGCACACACTCTCCAGGGGGGGCGACGTGCAACAGGCCAACAGCATGTGCACCAAGGCCCGCCCCCACTCGATCATGATTGGAGGAAGGCCCCTCTCATCCTGCACACGTCCTCCCCTCTCATCCAAAACTGAAAATAGGGTTTTTTGACACCAGGGGCTCACTGGGGACAGGGAGGAACTCCTTATATGGTCAGCACACTCTATAGTAGGGAGGATTATCCCAAAAAAAAAAGAAAGTGAAATCACTGAATATACCTTTAAAGCATGATGACATTTGGGAAATGTTGCCTTATATTGGATGGTGGTGTGGTATACAAAAATGCCCATAACCTTTTTCGCAATGTTTTTGGCAGAGCAGGCCTCTCATTCTGTGGACCTGTGTGACCAAGTGAATAGAGAAAACAACTAAACAACAACTAAAAAGTCCTGTCCAATGTTGGGCATGTGGCTCCCCGGCTAAATAGGTTAATGATAGGAGTGACAGACAGTGATACAAACACAACCGCGTGTCTCTGGCAATGCCAATTTGGTTAGCAGAGATGTGAGAGATAGCAGGCAGTCAGTGCTTTGTGTGAGATAACATCTGCCTCGGATTTGAATGGAACAGCAGTGTGTGCAGTTATCTTGATTGTTTGGAAACACTCACGGGATGTGAGGATTGTTAAGTTATCTGTTGGTTTTATTGAATGATAACATATTAATTTTATCCAGATATTCATCTAACCAGATCACATTGGTATTGTGCAGTGCAGTTCAAGAGAGACATGTACAAAGTGTTGGCAGTGCACCAAGAACAACAAGCAAATTAAAGTGATTAAAAACAAACAATGCAGAATTGTCTGGTAAAATAAGGAATCAGTAATTTATCAATGCGGGCATTCTAGGATCATACTATAGTATACGATCATGTGACATTAATACATAAATATCATTATCGTAATTTTGCGACCATCTGGCACATCTTTTCAAATGGTGGTTTGTGGCCAAATACATTTCAATGTGGCAGTCATGTAACCTGACTCTGCCAGATGGGGGCTGTATTGGGTAACCATGTTCCCCAACACAGCAACCATCTGGGATCTCTCAGGGAGTTGAGCTAACACCGAACCGCTCCATGGTTCGAACCAATCAGCGTGAGCTAAGGGCGGGATATGTGCGAAACCGGATGTTTGCACGCCCACACGGTGATAGACAGACGGTCCCATCCAATCATCTACCAAGTATCTTGAAAAAAAAGGAACAGCCCCGTCATCGAATTTGCTTCCGAGATCCCAGATCCCAATAAGCTGTGAAACAAATTTGTGTAGCAAGCTTCTTGAATCTGGCAGCGTCAGGTTAGCAGTCATGCCCCTTAACATGAAAATGTTTGATGACAAACTGCTTTAGGCTTCCCAGCCCCAAATATATTGTATTACATCAACATCTATTATTGTCTCCACCAGGCCGAAGGCATGGGGAGAGAGTATGTTTTGCACTCCGTCCGTCCGTCCGTCCGTCCGTCCGTCCGTCTGTCTGTGAACAGCTAATCTCCTGCACCGTTAACCCGGTCGATGCCAAATTTTGCACACACACTCCCTGGATGCCAACGATGCCCCACATTTCCAGAACAGCCATGTTATAGCGGCACCAGGAGGCAGACTTTTGAAATATTATATAAATACTTTTGATATTACTCCTCCAGATTCTGTCCAAAGATCCCGCAAATCGTTACACACTATCTCTATAGTCATGTGTTGAAGATGGATCTGTCCGATATTTCATATTCCATCCTGATTGGCTAACATTGGCTTTCAAAGTTTGCAGGATTGGCCCTTTTGAAACAAAAAGCTTCAAATCATAAACGCAGCATGCAATTTACGTGAAATCTTTCCCAGACTTTCCTACTAGGCTGAGGAATATATCCCACCCTTTTCACATTGGCCTGTTTTAGCACCACCAACAGGTGGATCTTTGCAAAACACATTTTTTAAGCAAAATGCCTCAAATCATCCAATTGCCATCAATGGTGTAAGAACAAATGGCACCCTTTTCACATTGGCCTGTTATAGCGCCACCAGGAGGCCACAACCTGACCTGGCCTGGTGGAGACCTGTGCCCCGAGCGGCACTTTTTCTAGTTATTACTACATCCTTACTGCTTTATCCTGTATTATTACTACAATAATATATTATTACTATATCATCATGTAAATGTACTGCTGTATCATGTATTATTACTACAACAATATATAATTACTGCACCATCTTATAGTTTTACTACATCATCATGCAACACCACTACAACAATGAAGGTTTCCTATTCCTTCCTGTGCAATTGTCTTGTGAATCAGCAATAACAACAACTATAGCTGTAGGCTACTTTTCTTAACAAGGTTAAAAGGGTGCTGTGATATCACATTACTGTGCAATTGAGTGGAGTTGTTGAGTGCACGTCTTACTTTACTATGAGGCCCTATACACACTGTGTGACATGTACTTTACAAGTAGCACAAAAACAGCCTCCTAGACACTCCCACACACACATGAATGAAAGGTTTTTGTGAATGACAACAGTTGCTAGACAAAGACATCTCTCTCTCTCTCTCTCACTCTCTCTCATTCCCTCTAAAGACCCGGTTCAGCGAGGTGAAGCTGGGTGAAGAAGATGAGCTATCTGTGGCAGCAGCAGTCAGGTTAAAGTCATGTAGTGAGAAGGGACATGAAGGTGCAGATGGGAGTTGTGGTAAATCACACATTTCATTGTGTTTGATGGTATTGCCATATTGTTTGTCTATATATTATTGTGCGCCGTGAGCTTGTTGTTCGGCTATTTTCAGCAAAAGCTTTCCCTGCAATAACAGAAAATAGTAAAAACACTATTGTACAGCCCCGAGGGACTCCTCTCAATGGGTTTAAGTGGTTATAGGTAATAAATAGGGTCCGTGTTTTGCTGTATCACATTATCAATGTTTCTTGTGTCCAAAGCAAATGTAAATAAAAAACAAACAAAACAAAGGATAACATGGATGTTGAATCTCAGGGTGCTTAGTTTAGGTTCAGGTGAGTCATCAAAACAGAGATACGATTGAAGAACACAGAGAGACAAATGATCTGTACTGTATGTGCAGATGAAAATGAAAATCCTGGGAGACTAACCGCCATCTCTTCATATTGAAAATCTGTGAAGCCTCGGTTTGAGAGATGTGAGAGGTTGTGGCCAGTACAGTATGACAGAAAGACCGGATGCTCCACAGACCGAATCAAAATAAATGTCTATCTATTAAAAAAAGAAATAATTTGACCTTAAAACACCTGTCTTTCTCATGTACTGTATACGATCACGCATCACACACGCATGTATGTATGCATGTACACACGTTTGCACAACATTACCTGCTTTAGCTTGCCTCCAGTACACAAACCAGCTGTCATGAACAAGAATCCTAGAGAATCCTGGAGCAGCTTCTCACGCCAACCAGAGTTCCTGTCTATCACACACATAAACCTCAAAGGGCTGGAGAGCGCACGCAACAGAGGGAGAGACACATAGAATGCAGAGAGGAGGGGTGGGCTGAGAGAAAGAGTGATAGGGAAAGCGATGGGTTTACAGAGAATCAAAGAGAAGAAAAATAAGAAACTGTGTGTCTACATCCATGTGTTGTGTACAGTGTGTGTTATATTGTATTATAGTGTGTGTGTGTGTGTGTGTGTGTGTGTGTGTGTATATGTGTGTGTGCGTGTGCATCTGCGACTCATTTGTGGGCATGCACCGGTGCACATAGTCCTATATATTATGCGTTTGACATTACCTCACAATCTTGTACTCTGCTGCAGTGTGTGGAGTTGGTCTCGCTGAAATGTCTGTGAGGAGATGAGGACACACAAGAAAACATCATGATGTTGACTGAGTGTGCATCACGACTTCACGAGGCATGATCTCTGAAGCACTCGTCGCATGATAGTGGGGGCTTTTCATCGAGTCAGTGTCACACAAAATGAAACTTTTCAGTCTTTGTAGTATTTGAAATGAAAAGTGGTCATGATCTATATTCTATAGGCATTGCCGCATTACTAAAGTACACACAGACTCTCGCACACGCACACACTCTCTCTCGCACGCACGCACACACACAATTCAATTCAATTCAAAGGGCTTTATTGGCATGAGAAAACATACGTTTACATTGCCAAAGCAGAAAGAACAATACAGCAATACAATCAAAACGAAAATTATGTACATTTGAAGGTCAGAATCTTCAATAGATCAAATTCTATGTACCAAGGTCACTCGATGCAGGTATAGTGCAGGAATATACACAATGATTAGTCTTTAGGGTGGTTGTGTTCCATTTGATATCCTTCTCCTATCACAGCAACTCACAAATCTTGCTGCTGTGTTTGCACATTGTTGTACTTCGCCCAGCAGATATGGGAGTTTTTTGTCATTGGTCATGTTTTCAAAATCTCTGTGTGTGGTTGTAATCTGTGGGAAGTATGTGTCTCTGATGTATTGGTACAATGGACAGATGGTTAGGAAGTGTAGCTCGGTTTCCACTTCATTTTGTGTGCAGTGGGTGCATAGTCTGTCTTCTCTCTCGGGATACAGGTCTGCCTATGACGGCCTTTCTCGATTGCGAGACTGTGCTCACTGAGTCTGTACCTAGTTAAGATTTTTCTTTGTTTTGGGTCGGTCACGGTGCTCAGGTATTCTGCCACTGTGTATTCTCTGTTTAGGGCCAGATAGCATTCTAGTTTACTCTGTTTTTGTGTTGCTTCTTTCCAATGTGTCAGATAGTTTTCCTTTTGCTGTTTTATAATTTGGTTTAGTCCAATGGGTTTTCTATCTCGTGGCTCTGTTTGTGTTTGTGCCCGGAGTTCCAGGGCCATATGGCTGAGGGGGCATCTCTCTAGAGACAGAAGTAATGTTTGACTTGTGGGAAGTGTTGTGGTTTCGCTGGCCCTAAAATGTGTTGACCTAGATCGTCTGTGATGTTTGCAAGTACTTGCAAAAGTCACAGTCAATTGAATTCCAGGTGAGTGTGTGTGTGTGTGTGTGTGTCTGCGTGCGTGCGTAAGTGAGAATATGCATGTGTGTTTCTATTCAATTGTGTGTTTGCTGCTGTATGTAAGTAGTGTGTGTGCGTGCGTGTGTGTGTAGTGTGTGATTGAGGGGGGTGTGCATGTCTGACTCATACTTATGCAACAGGGAAATGTGCACACAGAGGAATGTAGCCTATATGAACTGAGAGATGATGACAACAGTGTAAAAAGGACATTAGAGAGTGATAGATTTCATTCCAAGCCCTTTGTATCAACAAAGGTGTTTTACCGTGTTTATATGAACACCCATCCTTTCATGAGCAGGACAGGTGTTTGCATCAACTCCCATCCTTTCATGAGCAGGACAGGTGTTTGCATCAACTCCCATCCTTTCATGAGCAGGGCAGGTGTTTGTATCAACACACATCCTTTCATGAGCAGGGCAGGTGTTTGCATCAACTCCCATCCTTTCATGAGCAGGGCAGGTGTTTGCATCAACTCCCATCCTTTCATGAGCAGGGCAGGTGTTTGCATCAACTCCCATCCTTTCATGAGCAGGGCAGGTGTTTGCATCAACTCCCATCCTTTCATGAGCAGGGCAGGTGTTTGCATCAACTCCCATCCTTTCATGAGCAGGGCAGGTGTTTGTTGTCACTTTTGCCACAGTATCGGAGTGGTAGCTGTATACTCCTTCTGCATGGCTGTCACATATGTGTGTGCATACATGAGACAGAGAAAGTGAATTAAAGAGTATATTTGTATTTCCATGTCTTGTTTTAAGACCCATTCCTTATGGGATTATAAAACACAAAAACCTAATTGCAACCGTAGGTCCAAACACATTCCCTGTGTTTGTACATGTGTGCCTGTGTGTGTGTGTGTGTGTGTGTGTGTGTGTGTGTGTGTGTGTGTGTGTGTGTGTGCATGCTTGTGTGTCACACCACACACGTCCTCAAACGTTTGTGGCTGTCTTTAACCTCTTAGGCCCTACAGTATGTACCTTGTCGTAGAAAATAGACGATATACAAGCCCACAGCACGTCGCACCGTGGTACGTTGTGATCTGAAAGATCACAAAAAAAGTTTATCAAGGTGCAACATCTTGAAACAACATTTCTTCTGTTGTTGCAAAACCATTAAGAAGTGAGAACACAGTGGCACTTTGATTATGATGAGTGTATATTTACTCAGCAATTTGTTGTCCCGGAAGTTTGGAGGATCAAAATATACAGAGGAAGTGTCCCTGTGGCCCCCGGGGCGCAACGTAATCAAAGGCAGGCATGATGCAACACCACCACAGGGCCTTTCATGCTGCCAGATTTCCATGATGGATTATAAATCAAAACTCCTTTTAACTGTCTTGAAAATATTTTTATAATGGGAAAGCCGGCCCAACCTCCGGCAAGCCTCTACTGCCTCCAGCATGTCCACCTGGCCCCACAGAACACAAACACGCGCACGCACACACACGCTATTGCGTGCTGAAGCATGAATTATACTTCAGTTATTGCTTCCTCTGGTCTACTGCCGCTATAATGTTTATATTATATTTATGTATAAAAGTGTATTTTTTCACTTCTGTATCAGGGATAGGAAGGTATTGAAGGAAATTACTGTGCTGTATAAGCTCACAACGCTTGTAGATCGACAATTCTCAGCACGGCGCTCTGTTGTACAACAAAGTTGTAGTATGCATAGACTGTAACAAATATGGACGAAGGGAATCCATTGGTTTCTAAAGACCTGATTTGAAGCAAACTTTTTCTGAAAATTCAAATCGACCATCTTGGAAAAGCAACCGGAAAAGACCTAGAAACATACCCTTCTTCATGATCATCAAATTTCTAATTAATGGGACCATAATTTACAAAAAAACGCATATCATGGTAATTGAAAAAGACTATAGCAACTCAAAGCATAAAGTATTTATGACAATGATTACTAAACTATAGGTAATAAAATGTTAGTTAGGTCAAATGTAATCAGTGGTGTAATTGTTCTGTAGTCAGCAGGGGCGAAATAGCGGCACCTGCTGGGCCATTAATGAGAAGTTGGCACTGACACATGGACATCTGTCAGTGCTAGTCTGGCTGTACTCATGTATTGTATGAAGTGAAGTTGTCAGTACATTATGTACTGTAACAATGTGGTCATCATCCATTTATTTCTTCATAATGTGATTCATCATCGGTGTGATCCTGTTGTTCCGATTATCCATGGCATGATGCTTAAAGGGACACTTCACCCTTTTTGCAAAAAAATATATGTTAATGACGTTTAGAAGCTTTAGAACACTTTCCTGGGGGGCTTTATGTATGTGGTTTTAGATATTTTAGATTGTAGCAGTGAGCCTGTTGTCTCTGATGTCATGGACACTGGGCTCACTTCCTTCCTGGACTACATGTTGTCTCAGTAAGACAGCTCTTCCCCTATCCGCAAGGAGGAGCAGTGCACCAAAGAATTATGGGAATTGTAGTCCAGGAAGGTAGTGAGACCAGTGTCCATGACATCAGAGACAACAGGCTCACTGCTACAATCTAAAATAACTAAAACCACATATTACACACATAAATACCCCCAGGAAAGTGATCTAAAGCTTCTAAACGTCATTGTCTCCACCAGGCCGAAGGCATGTGGGGAGAGTATGTTTTGCACTCCGTCCGTCCGTGTGTCCGTCCGTCCGTCCGTCCGTCCGTCCGTCCGTCCGTCCGTCCGTCCGTCCGTCCGTCCGTGTGTGTGTCCGTCCGTCCGTCCGTGTGTCCGTGAGCAGCTAATCTCGGCCACCGTTAACCCGGTCGATGCCAAATTTTGCACACACACTCCCTGGATGCCAACGATGAACCTCTGCGCCAAACTTTCCAGAACGGCCTGTTATAGCGCCACCAGGAGGCCGCTTTGTGCAAAACAAGTTTTTGCACAGTACACCTACAGATTTTGTCCAAACATCACGCAAATTGGTACACAGTCTCTCTAGAGCCATTCAACGAAACCGGTCTTTCAGATTTCTCACACTCCATCCTGATTGGTTAAGATTGGCTTCCAAAGTTCACAGGAGTGCTCAGTTTCAAACAAAATGCTGCAAATCATGAAAACATCGCGTGATTTCCGTGAAATTGTGCACCCACATTCCCACTAGGCCGAAATGCCACATGAACAATTTCAACTCAGACTCAAGGTGGCGCTATAACTGGCCGAAAAGTGTTTTTACCTCTAACTGCACGGATCTGTGGATAACTTTGTATGCCAACTCCCTAGAGGCCAAGGAAAAACCTTTGCCTGGAATTTTTCACATCTGCTCTTTATAGCGCCACCAGGAGGCCGACATATGTAAAACACATTTTCTATTATTACTCCTTCAGATTTTATCCAAATTTCACGCAAATCGGTATACACTATCTCCATAGTCATGTGATCAACACGGAGCGGCACCATTTCCCATCTTCCATCCTGATTGGCTAAGATTGGCTTCCAAAGCTCACACGATTCGTCCATTTCGAAAAAAGGCCACAAATCACAAACACAGTGTGCAATTTCCGTTAAATTATACACGCACATTTTCACTAGGCCGAGGACGACATGCCACCATTTTTTCCTCAAAATCAGCCTCACGGTGGCGCTATAACAGGCCAATTCCTGTTTTTATCTATAACTGCATCGATCTGTATACAACTTATGTATGCACACATGGAAAAACATTGTACCTGCATCCCTCCAACACGAACCTCCGGCCCAAATCTTCCTCAACAGCCTGTTATAGCGCCACCATGAGGCCACAACCTGACCTGCCCTGGTGGAGACCTGTGTCGATTGGCACTTTGTCTAGTTAACATATATGTTTTTGCAAAAAGGGTGAAGTGTCCCTTTAATGTTGGCAGCTCAGTGCATCTCAAGCAGGCTGTTCTCCCCACAACAAGCCCATGGTTTACCTGGTGGTGGTGGTTCTCAAACATGCTCGGTTGCTCATGCTGTCATCCAGTTGTGGTTTGGCCCTGGAATATCAACAGTCCTTCAGTTTCACTCGACAGGTAATTGGACAGCAGGTATGAGATTTTGACTTGTCACTTTGATGCCTGCTGCACAAAGTGTGAACACATATTGACAGGACACGTTACAACGTGTGTTTGTTTTGAAGAATGTCAAGACTGCAAGAGCTCATGCACGCATCACAAAAGCCCTTTTTTATATCGTGGAACTATTCAAGAGTATAAATGTTCCTATTGTTGTGGCTGGCAGGAAAGGAACTGAAGTGGCTGTCATTGTGCAATTGAATACTTTGCACAAGAAAGGTGCTGTAGGCCTACTCTTATAAAAAATAATTAAAAAAAGCTCTATTCTGATTTTTCATGGCAGGGGTTCCCAAACAACAACATTTTCATGGGTCACGAGTAAATTTCCTATATTCAAAATATACTGTATATTATATCAAACGATTAGAATGTTCTTTTTATTTCTCCAGGAATTAGAAAATAATTCAAACATGTTTGAAAAGTTCTAAAAAGTGGGGGGGAAATCCATGAATGAAAAAACCTTTAAGAAATGGTGAGAATAACGAATCTACATGTTGCATTGAAACACGTTGTGAGCTTGTAGATCGGCTATTTTCACAGTCTTTGTAAAAGGTCTTCAAGTTCAGGTCCCCGGGAGACACCAAATGCCCCTTTTGCGTCTCGAGCTGAAAGGTTAGTTCAGTAACAGGGGAGTCTCCGTCTATCCACACCTTACTAAACACCAATTTCATCCAGTCAGAAGAGAGAACCAATTTATCAGTCTTCAATGTTTTTGTTCCAATTTTGTCTGTTCTTTTCATTTTATTCACTTCCTATTATCCTGTGTACTGTATGGGTTCTCTCAAACATTGAACAATTATGACTTTACAGTAGCTTACCTTTTATCAGCAGTGTTTAGGTGCAGGCAGAAGTCTGCATGCCAATCAGCTAGAGCAGTGGGCACATTTTAGGGTCTCAGTCGTTCTCAAACATCTTCATGTCAAGGACCACAAAAACAATATTGATTATCGGCTATTTTTGAATACTGTAGCTGAAAAATAAAATAGATAAAGGTGAAACTACTTCAAAGATCACACCCGTGTGAAGTGAGGGGCACTAATATATAAAAGTCTAACTCATGTTGATTAGGTGATGTAATGGTGATGTGAAACAAACGGTTCCAACACAAACATTAAACGCCATTAAAGAGACAATATGACGTAAACGACACATGACGTAAATTGACGTAAATGCGTTTACTAAACAAACTTTGAACTAAAGAAAATATTAAACCTGTGTATAGGAGGGGCTAGCGCCCCTCAAAAATAATGGGCCTAGCTATCATACTGCATGGAAACTGTGAGATTTGAAACAATCTGCAACTAGCCAGTCTGATTCACCAAGTTTAAAGGAACTATATAAGATATATCTTATCATCTTGTCTTATCTCAGAAACTCACGTAATGTTCCATTCATAAAGTTACTCTTTGCTTGTGACCCAGTGGTTGCGATGCTGTGTGAGTAGATTGTATGTGGACATGCATTTCCTTATTGCTTAGATTCTATAAGGATTATAGTGGCCCACGGTAGGCCAGATGACATGGGGCTGCTGGTGCCTGGGTAGTTAAGGAGGGTTTAGGGATTATATGGGGCTTTTTGACTCCTACTGTGGCCATCCGTGCAATAAACACATGCACTCATGTTATATAGAGTATGAAAGGTTTTGGATGAAAGCGACCTCCCCGGCGGTAGGTTTACGTTTTTACCTGTCACGGGGCGTTTGCATTAGCGGAGAAGAAGAAAAAAGGTAAAGAAAAGAAAAAAGCAAGTCATAAAGACGCCGCTGCCAGAGGCCAAGTCAGGAGGTCAGCAAGAGTGAAAAGATGAAGCATTTGTCCTCACGCAAGGCAACACGAGAGAGAGAGAGAGAATAGACAGACCGATATTTCAGCCGATATCTCGGTCTCGGTTCTACAAAATTATACAAGTTTAACATGTACATTCATCAAATTTAATCTAATAAATGTTTCGTATTGATTATTGGCATCGGACCCAAACACTCTGGCATCGGTCGGGCTCTAAGTGAGAGAGAGACAGCGACCTGCCTGTCCGGTTTTTCACACTCTTGGCTCCGTCGTGCATGCGAACAACTTGTAAATGACATAGGAAGCCGAGGTGTGGAGAGTCAAAGTGCCCCGGGCCTGGGTAGTTTACACAGAGCCGCAGCATTAATCCACCATCAACCCTGCCATGCCAATAAAGTGTACTGGAATCTGCGGACATATGCTCAAAACCAAATCACAACAATGAATAATGAGGCAACACAAGAAGTCTGAGTTATAGAGTATAGAGATTTACTCGAGCAAGGAGACAAGACTTACATGAACCAACCCCATGTATGGAAACCCCAGTCTGACTCTCAGAGTGACAACCAGAGAAGAGCTTTTATAGCTCTTCTCTTCTCCCACACGACAACCCCCAACATAGCCATAAGGCATTCACCACATGGGCAGTGACGTCATAAAACACTTGGAGTATTCTTACAATGTTTATCTCTAAACTTCCACGACATTACCCCACTTTTAAACATTTAAAAACTCATAAACACCATTTTATCAGTACATTGCAGATGCAGGCAAAAACCTGGAACACAAAATAAACACTCACTCATATCGTACGGGCAGGCGAAAAACCCCTTTTCATACAACATTATCTCGTAACGTTCTGGGAAAATTCCTACACCGGCCTATCTCATAAGAGAAAACGACCACCACATGGCTTACGACATGATAAAAACATAAAATCAACAACATAGTATATACAACAAAACACATCAGAATACACAGGTATTCAGGCACAAACATAAATCAATATACAGTGACACAATGGTTTTATAACAACAAACAAATAAGGCAACGCCAAATTAAACATACAATAACCGTTGCCGACATTGGACCCAAGAAAACATCTCAGCACCATAGTGTGTCCATTCAGAATTGTCCATCAGCCCACTTTGAGGAGCAAGCCAAACCTTTTTAGTTCTTTCACAATGTGCAGGGCCCAGACATGTTGCGAATTTGCAGATTGGCCATTTTCAACAGAACAGCACACGTCCCGGCTTCCCGAAAGACCAGAAATTGTCACCCCACAGGTGACATTCCTGGGGCACATGACCGCACATGATCGCCGGATTCAGAGTTCAGAGTGCTAACAGCACTCTCATTTAGGACCCTCAGTGTCATAGTAGCAGACATGATCGCACATCATCATCATCATCATCATTCATCATCATCATCATTCATGTTGTCGTCTTCATAGGATCATATGGAGCTGGAAAAAACATACTACAAACCAATTTTTTTAAAAGCCCTACTCTATCTAGTCTACCTAGAGTGTTGACGGTGGACTCAACACTTTGTAATATGACGGGAATATGATAATACTTTTAACATGGACACATATATATATACCAGTCAGCTGTTACTTTATAGACTGTTGATACAGCTGTCTACCATCTGACATTCTGACCATCTCCTAAAATACATTATCCCGTCTCCTTAGTACACACAGCATTTGTTATGTCTATGTACTGCTTTAGTTTCTTTGTACAGGCCTATCATTTAATACACACATATTGTTCACCTTTCCGCTCCTAATTTTGTCATAACAAGAGCCAGCCATGACAATATAACTACAATATAACATACAGCAGTATCAAGGAAATCTCTTCAGAACATCAAAATGTTGCATTTAATACTCACAGATCTGATTTCCACAATCCAATGATACTTTTCCCTGTAATTACAGCGATATATACACTTTCGACGCGCATGCACAATTAGGTTAGTCATTCCATTAGTAACCATGCTACACACATGTGAGGGATCAATAAATCAATCTCATGACACAACACGCATCTGCTCGCCTCCTCCTTCTTGGACCTAATCATAAACTGAATCAAAACATAACATTTGTACAGGAAACACACATGTATTTCCATACTTTGTCTTTATTTCCCGGGGCGTCCCCCACACATCAGAATCTTACTCACAGGCCTCATCACAGACTCAATTTTACTGCCTTCCTATTAGAGCATCACGACCGTGATCCACTATTATTCCCTGTTTTTATTATTTTCCCGGATATTTCCCTATGATGACACAAAACAGCTTACAGAGCATCAACCATTATTTTAAAAATGTTCACACCGGCCATATGTAGTCAGATCAACAGAGGTCCATGTACTGCTAAAACCCTTCCCTAACTTAGTTCTATCTAATCTGTGGTATACAGCCCCTTATCGGACCTTTTGAATAATCGAACAATGTATAACTCATAAATATAAGCCTAGCCTATTTTTAATAAGCCTAGCTTATTCCGGCTTGATCATATTCTGACCATGTAAACAGGTTATCCTAGTACAGTATGTTTTACATTTAACTCACACAATAGTAGTCATAATCACTATTATTTTCTTGTCCTGATGTCAGTGTCTTTCCCTTATTTATTTTACTTATTTAAATTGCATCGCTCTTACTAATGAGCATTTGCCTGTCATAGACATGCACAGAGCAAGTTCAGTCAGGGAACCTCAGTCAGCGCGCTGGCCGTTAATTGGACCACTGCAGCATCAGGCTCTCATCCACATGATTCACTCAGCCAATCACAGCTCACCCAATCTCTCATACCGGCTATTTTTAACCGAAGGTTTTGCATTCATCCTCCTTCTTGCTCGCTTACTGTTGTTGTATCAGCGTGCTGCTGTCACACAACCTGCACTCAATTCTGCTTTCGTTTTGGATCTACTGTTTAGGTACGGGGGTTTCAGAGTCCCTATGGTCGGGACTGATGCGCTTGACCTGAGTACCTAAAAAAACAGATCCAATACATCGCCAAACCATAACAGATATATTGCATTGATTATCTTACATCAATAAATATATATATTACATCCTCCTTGAGTTGTCTGACTGAACTGTATTGAAGGGTTGATGCCGAAAACACTTTCCGCTTCTGTGACACACATTACACTAATACTATTCAAATCACTTGTTATTTAACAAAACTAGGCCTCAATATACTGTACTTATCCTAATTAATTCTCTAACCGATCCAATACAATGTAGGGTTTGACTGATTTTACTCTGTTCCATTGTTGATGACATAACGGGGACGGATCACTATACAACCCCATTTTGTGATTATGTGACGGATTTTGATCCAACATTTCCGCAAAATGGTACACCGCCGCTTTCCCAGCGGAATCAAGAAACATCTGCAGCGCCCCTGTCTTAGACTCAGCTGCCTTTTTTCCATAGAGTCTGCAAACCAATTTCCCTCTGATACTGTATGGATAGTGACTGATTATTTTACCTCGACGTGACCTATTATGACTGCAGTAGAATTCTAACTGTTCAACTTCTTATTTGAGTGCACACACATACCTATTTCTCATGTAATACTGTACTATTGAACTGCACTAATTTATTAGTATTGTAATATCTAAACTCTGACCACCAGCTCAGTGGCCTTGTGGTTAGAGTGTCCGGCCTTAGAGTGTCCGCCCTGAGACTGGGAGGTTGGGTTCAATCCCCGGCCAGGACATACCAAAGACTGTAAAAATGGGACCCAATGCCTCCCTGCTTGACACTCAGCATCAATAATTGGACTGGGCAAGTTCCCGCGACACACTAGCGTCATGTCCAGGGGGTGTACTTGTACATCAGATGCCTCACGCTACAGAAACAGGAGTTAAGCTCCTGGGCCTTATGGCCTCATGGCTCAGCAAGCCTAGCTCTGAGCAGCTGATTATGCCTTGAACAAGTTGTAAAATCATTAACATTCAGGGGGGGGGTCAAGTGCCTTGCGACAGCTGGAACCCCCCAGTTCTCTTTTAAGATAAGTTTACGTCCTGTCACTCACAGCAACCACAACCTACTGTTTTCCATAGCAGCTACAACTACACAAACGCAACTCTACTCACTCACTATCATTTTGATCCCAATGTACACCTGTCGGCTTCACCTCATCCCTCCATCACTGCAGAGAAACACGATCAGTCACAAAAATAGCTTCCTTTGCACTCAGTTGTCACAAGCAGGTTGGTTCAAGAATCGTACTCCCAGTTTTTCAGCGATTCCCAGTCCGCCAGTGTTTTCCATCTCACAATGTCAGTTCATCAATGTCCATTTAGTGACCAATGTTCAATGTTCAGTACGTTGTATCAACCTAGTGACCAATGTTCAATGTTCAGTACGTTGTATCAACCTCCCTCATACTGGAAAAAAAACAAAACCAGTAGGTTGGATTTGATCGTGGTATCCTCTTCTCAACGGAACAGGATGAAGCTTTGTTGACAGTTGTACATTTATCTTTCCATAATATTGCAATCCTTTGCATACTAAATTTTGCAATTTTGTAGTTGTAGCTGTCATGTCCTCTCCCGTATTTTAACTTTTTGGGTTCCTGCCCTTCAAATAATATCATAATACTGTTACATGCTATCCAGTTTTGCTAATCACAAGTGCTGCCCCATTTCCTATACCGGGCACCATTCACTATATCAGGATGAGGTAGGCTAATACACTTATTGTAACAATATCATATATTATTATAATTTCATTTCCATGAGGGCTTAACCCTACACTATAGTTTATAGTGAGGTTAATAGACTATGCTACTGTGGTTACTATCTACCCAAATTTCGTTTAGCTCCTCATTCCGATAAAGACAATGTTTACAATGCACTTTTTTATTACAACTAATTTAAGCTATTTTAAAAGACACTACACATGCTGCTCCTACAAGGGGATGACCATTTAGCAACTTAACCCATTCTGACCTGAGGGATTCCCACCCCTAATGGGATAATACATTGGTATATATTTTAGGAATCGTATACTGCAAATTTATACTTTAAGACATACTGTAGATTATAACACCAACCTGATATACTAATTACTCACTTAATTTATTTTTTTCTGACAATTACCTCAAGTCGAACACCACCTGTTTCTTCCTCTACTGACTGATTTCAACAAACCACTACCCCCAGGCATTATTTGACCACATGGGGTGGAGCACTCCACATTCCTTTATCTTTTCCTGTTTTTACAACGGCCTTATACAAACCACCTCTAGCCACATTTGCTTCCTCAAATGAACCCTATCATTACCAATTTGCCTATGGGGGTGTTTCAATACATGTATACTTTAACAACACATTTATGTAACAATGGCAAAACTTAACTTAACCAATAATCACTATTATGAGTCCATAAAAAACTCTTTCCTTTTGGATGCATTGTTGCATACACTATACTCAGTTTTTACTTTTGGCCTGGCAAGTTGAGGTATTTATAATCCGGGCCACCTGCTGTGTTACTGCAATTCTCTGCTAATTTCTGTAACATTTTTCCATTCTGTTTTATCTTAAACCTCAACAGTTTAATCATTAACAACATACTATTATCTGTCACTATTGCTTTTCCTTTTCTCAATCAACAACATACTATTATTCTCAATCTGACATGTCCACAATTTCTTACACTCCAATATATTTTTTTTAATCTTCAAAATATCCTTGCATGAAACTGAATATTTCTCTTGGACAATGTCCACTGGGATTTACTCCTGTGTCGATCATATCCACTAAATAGTGAATAATCCAGACACTAGACACTAAACTTCACACAGTCACACTGTGACACGCTTTTGCTGTGTCTCCCCTCAGTCACAGACATGCATACTCATGTGCATACCGTCCCCACAGAATGAGTATAAACTCACTTCAAGGAAAACATTCAATACTGTCTCTCTCACACCATCCACACAGGAAAGTGTAAAACAAAGAAATTAGAAACCTACTGACAGTATCAATCTGTAACTCAAAAACAACCCACCATAGAAATGAATCAAATTACCCATGCAGCTATATTGTTTTTGACTAAGATAAAAACCTGTAGGCTTAACAACCCACATTAACCTATACCCAATTTTACAAAGGATATGAAATGTCCTAAATGTGACCATTTACGATGAGAAATATATCTCATCTACCTCCTAAATTTAGCTTGGACCTTCTAATTTTATCCTGGACCCCAAATGAAAACCAATTTAATTTTAAACCTGAATTAACCCCCAATTAATATCAATATATTACTCCCTCCTCTGAAACATGTTCCACATGGTACAGAAATATCGAAAAGAAAAAAATAATACAACGGTCCAGGCCAATAATACCCAAGCCTAAAGCACAAAACCCTCCCCCGTTCTAGCACATACGCTCTCAATCCGGAGCGATTTACAAGAATATCCATGGCATTTTCAGAAACAGGCTCTCAAACTAACTTACAATATTAATCAGGGCATGGCCTGCCTGGGGAATTTAGATTACATTTTGTTTTTCTACATAAAACAATCCTAAATTTTATGACAACTCCCCTTGCAGGGAGCCATATAGACTGCCATCATGCCAGGTTAAGGAGGGAGAAAAATAAATAGTCCTAATTCAGACATTCCACTGCACATTTGAGGTATTTCCGCAGTTACCATTTCCATCAAGAATACTTTGACCCCACATATAAAATGTAGTTGATAGATTAAACTACCATAGGCTCACTATTTCATCAAGATGTACTTTTAACTCCACAAATTACACAGTAACAATATCTAAAGTAGAATATCTTATAATTTCAACACACCAAATATAATATGCCAAGAAAAAAATGAAACCATACCACTCTCACACTCTCCTTCGTTTCACATCCTTACTTTCATCCATATTATGGAACCATTTCCATTTTCTCGACTCGAGAATTATGTCATATCATGTGACTAAAATGTATTACCATATCTCCATTTTAGATCATCAAAATCTCCCATTTCCACTCATCCTGACACCTTGCCTCACTCACAGTCACACACACACAGGCAGATAGGCAAACACACTCAAACACTCACACACCGTAGGCCTACATTCACACACTGGCTAGCCAACTTTCGTTGTTTCTTAAAACAACAGGATACCCCTAGGCAGGATCTCTTGTCCCCCTATTAGACAGCAGGCAACTTGATGAATGGTTTATTGAATAGACTACTTTTTCCTAGCCATTCAACCAACCAAACACTATTCCTCCGTCTCTCATATGCACATATGAAAGGCAAAACTTCACAGTTTCCCTCTTTAGTATAGGCCATCCAAAAAAAACAATTGTGATCACAACCAACTTCATCACTATACTTTAAAACTCTGAATAAAAGCAATACCTCATTTTCTGAACATCCAAACAGACCCATATACTCACTTGCGCGACGTCGGCCCAGCCGAAAGACAGAACTTTACCCCACCGGGCCAACCCGCCAAGCACAGCACATCTCGATGGGACACCTCCAAATTGTACTGGAATCTGCGGACATATGCTCAAAACCAAATCACAACAATGAATAATGAGGCAACACAAGAAGTCTGAGTTATAGAGTATAGAGATTTACTCGAGCAAGGAGACAAGACTTACATGAACCAACCCCATGTATGGAAACCCCAGTCTGACTCTCAGAGTGACAACCAGAGAAGAGCTTTTATAGCTCTTCTCTTCTCCCACACGACAACCCCCAACATAGCCATAAGGCATTCACCACATGGGCAGTGACGTCATAAAACACTTGGAGTATTCTTACAATGTTTATCTCTAAACTTCCACGACAAAAGCACAACCGCCCTGTGAAAATAGGTAATGGTGTTTTGGCAGCAAAGTAGGTCTACGTTTTGGATGACAGGATAGAGATGTAGGCTACTGTATTGCAACAATGTTGTGCCTGCCAGCAAGATCTTATGTTGCGGGACAGACCTAATACTGTAGTGTAATGCATAATTTCGTCATTAAAATAAAAAATGAATGCTTTTAACCACATTAACCCCGGTGTCCCTATTTTGGGCATGTCCCACTCCATCTCTATTGCAAAAACCAAAACCAAAATGCAAACTTTGCAAACGGCTTAACCTTGTAGGCTACCACCAATGGGTTAGAAATGTTATGGAAGAATTTTGTTCAAAAATGAGCCATCCAATCCATCAGGGCCAAGGCAGATACCACGCTTCTCGGCTACTCTTGCTACTTTAACGACTGTAGCGTAACCCAGCTGGCCATGAAAGGTTGAAGACTGAACTGATGATTTTGAAGTTACTTTATTCGTAATCAACGTAGAACTGACAAGAAACAAAGGCATAAGAATGCATCATAAATCAGATACAATACACATCCATTATCCAACATCTCAATATCAGCTGCATAACAAACAAGTTCCAATAAACCATAATTACATATCCCATACCAGCTCAGTGGCCTTGTGGTTAGAATGTCTGCCCTGAGGTCGGGGTTCAATCCCCGGCCGGGTCATACCAAAGACTCTAAAAATGGGACCCAATGCCTCCCTGCTTGACACCAAGGGGCCAGCTATGCACTCCAATGTTGAAGCGCTGGGCCCTAGTGGTAAGAGGAAGGACTGCAGGCGGACCCGTGGATTCTTGACGAGGAAACCCCGTGCAACCGAGCGCCCAATGTTAAAGCCCAGCTGCACTTCCGCATTTCCGGCAAGGAAGCTCTTAGAAGGAAGTGAAGTGGTCACGTGACTGGGCTGCGCCATGACACTTTCATGGACACTTTCATGGGAGCCAAACTCACACCGGTAGTGCAATGAATACATGGCAGTGAATGGAGCCGGCTGGACCAGCTCATAACAAGCATTATACATGAACGATTGCGAGCTTTGTCATATAATTGGTTCAGGAATATGAAAGAAGACATAAGTGATATCACACGTTTTTTCCGAGTGGTTGTTTTTCGACTTAATAACTATTTATTTTTATTGAGGTATTTATAGAAGAGCACATGCACTGCTCTCTGCTCTTTGAAAAAATAAATCACATTAAGTAGTATGCACATCAAAAAATAAGACAGCCTAAAATAACGTGTTATATTATATTATTTTATTTTCCAGAAGCGATCACTTTACAAAAGGTCTCAGTCATTCATAAATAATGTTTGTTCATGAGCTGGTCACTGAGCTCTCATTGACTCCAATGCATTCTGCCGAACTTCCGGGTGTAGTTTGGCTCCCGTGAAAGTGTCCATGAAAGTGTCATGGCACAGCCCAGTCACGTGACCACTTCACTTCCTTCTAAGAGCTTCCTTGATTTCCGGACACCAAAATTTGGTGTCCAAATGCTGAATCAGCGAAAAAATGCGGAAATAGACGGTACTTCCGGCAGCCTTCCGGGTGCTTCACAAGGACTGTCTAAAGAGGACAAGAAACGAAGACCGTAAGGGCGCCGCCATGTTGCTCACATGGTGCTCCATGGAAGGAAAGAAACATGCGCAGTTGAGACCAAGGAAGCTGAACGAGGAAGTGATGGCTGCATAAAGCCCATTGCGCATGTTTCTTTCCTTCCATGGAGCACCATGTGAGCAACATGGCGGCGCCCTTACGGTCTCCGCGTCCCGTCCTCTTTAGACAGTCCTTGGTGCTTCAAAACGCCACTGAGCAACTTCCACTGACATGAATAGCGGAGGGGGCGGAGCTTCGCGCCAGTTTAGTCTCTAATATCTCTATCCTTTTAATACTCTATGCTTGACACTCAAGGCCTATTCATAGTCTGGATTTTCGGTGGTGAGGTGACCACCGCTCCGGTGGTGAGCTGACCACCGGAGCTGAAATAACGTTGAGCGGTGGTGAGTAAAAACAGAGAGAAGGGCTGGAGCGGTGGCGGTGGTTTGCTCTTCACCGCGGCTCGTGACGTCATGTTGTAGTTCGGTGGTCACCCCACCACCGAAAATCCAGACTATGTATGAGCCTTCAGCAATCAGCATCAAGGGTTGGATTGGGGGTAAGTCCCTGCGACATACTAGCGTCATGTCCAGGGGGTGTACTTGTACATCAAGCTGAATCACGCTACAGAAATAGGAGATAGGCTCCTGCCCTAAGAGTTTCACCTTGGCTTGTCCCCTTTCCAGCTGGGTGCTAAAGTGGCATCCCGGGGTCCGTTACAACGACTCTTTTACAACCCCTACCCCATAAGGTTATTCATTCACACTGACAGACCAGCCCAGAACACCATGTCCATGCGGTTTTGTGTAAGTTCACAAAGAAGATACAACTTTTAGACCATAAGATACACACTTTTAGACCATATCCGTGGTAATCATATGGCCATACTTAACAATGGATGCCAAATTGCACAAATTCTCATTTGTGTTTTTATATCAAAAGTCCATAATTTTTTTTTTTTAATTACTTCCTGAAAACGAAAACGTGCTGCTGAATGACGTGTAGAGATGCACATCGAAAAGCCAATAAAAATGAAGCTCACCAGTTTCATTCCCATGCTTATTGATTCCTCGACCTCCACAGCTGGTTTTGATTAAAGAACTACTCCGTTTTGAATCCAATTCAAGATGACATCCAGACAGTGTATTACTTGTTTTAAACTTAATCATCGCGCTAAAATATGTATATAGGTTGTGTATAGGTTAGAAATAATCCGCTGACTTGTCCTATGTCTCTCTGACACTTTGTTTACAAACGCAATTCACGTGCAGGAAGTCAGACTTTGACACCCCATAGCCTGGAGGGCTCTGTTCAGAAACTTCAGAGCCAGCGTTTGAAGCTAAAACTTCAAAATAAAATGTCCACCATTTCCAACCATGGCATCCCTAGTAGCCTATTGGCAAAGTTGCAGGTTTCAATGCACATACAAAAAAACAAAAGAAATCCCCCCTAAAATGAGTGAAAATAGAAACTCACAACTTGTCACAATGATGAAACGCAATATGTGTTAAGTGTTTGTAAATTATCGTAGTTGCATGACAAAGTATAGGGCTTAAGCTGTTAAAATATTAAGCCAATATTAAATCATCCAGTTGTAATGTAAGGGATTAGCAGCATCTGAGGAGCCATGCACATCTTGTAATCTGGCGAGGTTGCTGCTGCTACCCAGACACCTGCAGGAGAACATATAATACACAGCGTACCAGGGATCGGTGGCATGCTTTTGACACAGCTAATAAGGCCATTACTCACCAGCCGGGCTCAGATTCTCAGGCCTCTTAGCAGTTCTATTATCAACAGAGTGACAGAAGTTGGTCCACAGTCGGAAGAGGGTGTGGCTGTGAGACAGGGAGGCTGTGAAGGGGAACAGGCTTCAGAGAGTGAACTAGGGTGCTTCACTCGCGGCCTCAGGCACGTAGCTCAGATTTAAGAATGAGTTAGCGTGTCAAGATAGCGTGTCTCGCTACAGACCACGCCCGCACCTGTCAGGTGTTGTGTGGCATGCTTGTGTGTTCCGTGCAGGAGCCTCCAGTCAGTGTGCATGTCCCGTGCACTTGTGTGCACACACAAACGCACGCATGTGGGTGTTCGCATGTTAGCGAAATACTAGGGGAGCGTGCCTGTTGTATCCTCTCTTCTCTCTTGTTGCACGCAGCTGCATAACCTGGTGATGATGGACACGTGATTAACTGAATACCTGCCTCGGCCTCAGTGCAGAGCCCTAGAAACAACTAAATATTTACAGAGTCATGCAGGGGCTGAGCACATACATTCTGCAGAGCTGTCTCTCTTTGCTCTGCACTCAGGTCGAGGCTGTTTATGTAAACTGCACAGGGGTGGGTGTGGGGACATCTGTGTCACCTCCAAGGCATTTCTGCTTTCTATAGAAAGTTGACAGCGTAGAGAAACGGCTACCATGACACCGACTTATTAGACCCACTCCAGTCCACACAAAGCAGGTCAATGGACGACGCCATTTGTGCTCATGCTCCACACTGCCCACTCGTTGACGTTGACTACATTAAACACCATTGTACCATCCACGTACGCCACCAACATCACAGATCTAGGACTCAACGCCACCTGGTTCAACTCAATCCTGGAATTCCTGACAAACAGACCTCAGGTGGTGCAGATTGGCACCGGCACCTCCTCCTCCACACTGCTTCATAGCACTGCCCAGCCCCACTGCATGCATTCCCTGTTCATTCACTGACTGTGTGGCCACACTGCTGATGACACCACCATCATTGGCCTGATTTACAGACAATGATGGCCTCCAGAGAGGAAGTGAGAGAAAGTGAGAGCCCTGACATTGTGGTGTCAGGATAACAGCCTCCTCCATCTTAAACGTCAGCTTAACAAAGGACACGATTGTGGACCACAGCAGGCTGCAGGGAGCACATGCCCCCATTCACATCAATGAGACCGCAAAAAACATGATCTATTCCTAACGTGATGTGCTTTTTTCTTTCTTTTGTTTAAGATATTTTTGGGCTTTTTCTGCCTTTATTGATAGGTTGAAAGTAATCTGACAGGAAATGTGGAGATAGATGGGGGGGGGGGAAGACACACGGAAAAGGCCGTCAGAATAAGGAGTCAAACCCGCGGCACGCGGTCAGACTGGCTCAGCAGCCTAGGTGCCCAGACGGTTGAGCTAACCATCTGATGCCAACATGATGTGCTTTTCCTTTTCTTTTACATATCTGTAACATTTCCCGCACAGAAAATAGCATCTATTCATTCATCGGTGTAAGATGAGGTCAGGTGTAACCGAGTATAAGACAGGCTTGAGCTTTGGGTCATGGTTTTGGGGCGGTCCCACAAACCAACATGTATCTGCACATTTCTGAAGTGACAATTTAAGGACTGTTAAGATCTTTTAATACCTCTAAAATAAATACAAGATCAGTCCATAGGACCTGGTGAACGAGACGTATGGACTGGTAGCTGGAGAGGTGTCATTGAGTGAGGCTCCATACTGCTGCCGGGTGCTGCTCAGTGGCAGCCCATCTCTCCACATTGCATGCCTAATACAGTAGGTCCTGCATGTGTATTTCATGAACACATGAACATGTGTGTGTGTGTGTGTGTGTGTGTGTGTGTGTGTGTGTGTGTGTGTGTGTGTGTGTGTGTGTGTGTGTGTGTGTGTGTGTGTGTGTGTGTGTGTGTGTGTGTGTGTGTGTTCATGTGTGTGTGTGCGTGTGTGCGTGCGTGCGTGCATAATCTCAATATGGAACTAGAAATGCTATCTCTGCCAACTTGCGCCTTGCACACAAATAGGCCATGTATGGCCTACATGTGCGCAAGCAGAGCGTGGCCATGAAGTGCGCTCACTACTGCTGGTACGACTGCTGCTCTGAGTCCCTATAGAGATCTCTGTTTGGGTACGAATGCTGCTCTGAGTCCTAGAGTTCTCTGCTGTCTGGGTACGACTGCTGCTCTGAGTCCTAGAGCTCTCTGCTCTCTGTCTGGGTAAGACTGCTTCTCTGAGTCCTAGAGCTCAATTCAATTCAATTCAATTCAATTCAATAATTTATTTGCCATGTCAACAAGTGATAGGAATTTGTCTTGGTTCATACTCAACATATACAGACAACCATAGATACACAAACAAGAAGGACAGTACAATACAAAAACTAAAACCAGCAGAATAGGAAATTACATTCAGTTTCTTTTAAAGGTATATTCAGTGATTTCACTCAAAAAACCTTAGGTTTCGTTTTTGGCTGTGGGAGCCAGCCTTTCGTCCAATCAGGATAGAGAGTCAAAAACGAAACCTAAGGTTTTTTGACCCCCAGGGGTTAACTGGGGACAGGGAGGAACTCCTTATATGGCCAGCACACTCTATAGTAGGGAGGATTATCACAAGAAAACAAAAAAATAAGTGATATTTGAATTAAGTGAAATCACTGAATATACCTTTAAAGTGCTATATGTATATACTATGAGTTTAGCCTCGATACCCAGGCTTTCATTTCGTCTGCGCGAAAGATGAAAGCCTGGAAAAAGCCGTGGGCTGAACCAGTCTAAAAGTGGGAGTCAACCCTTCCGGGTGGGCGTCGCTCTAAATGATGTGATGTAGCGCTGCACTAGGGGGGAGAGGAGGGGCCGGGGGTGACGGACAGATCGATGAGATCCAATCAGGGTGCGCGCATTTCTGAGGCGCGACCCGCCCCTCTAGACCAGAAATGTCTCTGCTTAGGTCAGGCTACTATGAGTTCAGATGTCTAATGGCTACAGGGTAAGTGCTGTCCCTGAAGCGACATGTTGAGCTCTGGATACTTCTATATCTCCTGCCTGATGGGAGGAGATTGAAGAGGTGATGTGCAGGATGGGAGTTGTCTGCAATGATTTTATTTGCCTTCCTAATTATTCTGGTGGAATAGAGTGAGGAAAGTGTAGGGAGGCTGCATCCAATGTTTTTTGATGCGCGACGTACTACTCTTTCAAGCTTTAATTTGTCTTGGGAGGTTGTGTGACCAAACCAGACAATCATGGAGAAGGTGAGAACACTTTCAATTGGCCCTGTAGAAGTGAGTCATGGCTGCTTGGCTGACTTTGAACTTCTTAAGCTGCCGCAGGAATAGAGACGCTGGTGTGATTTACTTTTTATGAGACTGGTGTTAAGATCCCATGATAAGGATTCATGGATGGTGGTCCCTAGGAACCGGAAGGAGGAAACTCTTTCTACCTCTTCCCCATTGATGAAGAGGGGGGGGAGGGGACCCGATTTATTTTTCCTAAAATCTATGAACATCTCTTTGGTTTTAGAGATGTTTAGAATCAAGTTGTAACTCTCACACCATCTCACCAGCTCCTCTACTGCTCTGCGGTAGTCGGTTTCAACCTCGTTGGTAATAAGACCTACTAAGGATGTGTCATCAGCAAACTTATACATCATAACTGTACTAAAGTGAGATTGACAGAAATGAGTGTATAATGAGTAGAGAAGTGGAGAAAGGACGCACCCCTGGGGGGCCCCAGTGTTTAGGAGCGAGACGAGATCACCTATTTTGACCACCTGTTTCCTGTTACATAGAAAATTAAAGATCCATTTACATAGATGTGTACTGACGCCTAGCTCCTGTAGGGTTGAGATCAGCTTCCCAGGCACTATTGTATTAAATGCGGAGCTGAAGTCAACAAAAAGTACACGAGCATAGGTGGATCTGGATTCTAGGTGTTGGGTAATAGTGTGCAGAGGGACAGAGGGATACTGCATCATCTACACTCCTATTTGCTCTGTAGGCAAATTGGTGGGGGTCTAGTGCTATGCTGGACAGGTGTTTACAGACCAGTCGCTCAAAAACTTTCATAATGACAGATGTTAGGGCAACAGGCCTATAGTCATTAAGACAGGTGATATTATTTTTCTTTGGGACAGGAATGATAACCGCAGATTTAAAGCAAGCAGGCACAGTACAGAGTTCAAGTGACCAGTTGAAAATGGAAGTGAGGATAGGTGCAAGTTGGTCAGCACAGTGTTTTAGTGTGGCAGACGACACGCCATCAGGCCCTGCCGCCTTTCTGGGGTTTTGCTGACGGAGCAACAGTCTGACATCATGTTCATGTATGTTGGGTGGAGAGTCACCCTGCTCTCTTGGAAAAGAGGGGGACTGATGGTTTTCACTATCGAACCGACAATAAAAATCATTAAGCCTCCCAGGAAGGGAGGGGTCCCTGTCTGGGACATGGTGTTTGGTTTTATAGTCAGTGATGTCCTGCAAACCCTGCCATACACCTTTGATGTCATTTGCTTGCAGTTTGTTTTCAAGCTTCACTTTGTAGGAGGCCTTAGCCTTAGACACAGCACGCTGAAATTCATATTTCAGTCTCTTATAATTCCCCATATCTCCGCGTTTGTAAGCAGCATGTTTCTCTCTACAAAGCGATCTCACTTCATTATTGAACCAGGGCTTGCTGTTGTTAAAAACCGTAATGGTCCTTGTGGGAATACAAACACTCTCACAGAAGTGAATGTAAGATGTAACAGTGTCAGTGTACGTGTCAATATCCTGACCGTCAGTCCAGAGGTTAGTCCATTCTGTGGACTCCAAACAGTCCTGTAATGTATCTATGGCTTTTGTAGACCATTTCCTACATAGTTTGACAGTTGGTTTTGCCACCTTTAGTTTCTGGCGATACTTAGGGACTAGGAGAATGGTGTTGTGGTCGGACTCACCGAGAGGAGCTCTAGCCACTGCGTGATATGCCTCTGGGATGGTCGAGTAGCACTGGTCCAGTGTTCTCTCCAACCTGGTGGCGATGTTGATCTGAGGTTTGTATCTCGGAAGAGCCTTCTTCAGGGAGACGTGATTGAAGTCCCCCAGCGCGAGCACTCTCTCTGCTGTCTGTCTGGGTAAGTCTGCTTCTCTGAGTCCTAGAGCTCTCTGCTGTCTGGGTACGACTGCTGCTCTGAGTCCTAGAGCTCTCTGCTATTCTAAATCCTTTAGACCCGTTATTGACCTTTCACCAACCTTGAAACGTATCTTACCGTAGTTACGTCACCAAGAATGGTGGAACCTTATTAGCTGTTGGAAGACACCGACATACATACCCTGCATATACATACACGCACGCACGCACGCACGTGGTGAATCACATCTTGATGACATCATCAAGATGTGATTCACCATGTTAATGATTTTTTTCAGACCTCCAGTTCTAGGAAACTTTTTTATTATTTCCACACAACACCTCTAAGGTATATTAATGACATAGTAAAATGTTGAATGTTTCGAAAGGGATAATCAGCTACCTTGATAATCACCTCAGGTGTGTTGCTCGCCAAAAACAGACGATATGTGAGCTCACACCACGTCATAATACTCATAAACATGAGATGGATTGAGCCGATTACTTTGTAGCTATCTACAAACTGCAGCTATCATTGCAACTAAGATTTTGTATAAGTGCAATAACATGTAAAGTTTGATACGTGTTGTTTTATGCTAGAAAAAGCCATTTTGTAGCACAAGCAAGTTGATCTTCCCATGCAAGCCCCACAGCTGCATTTTGGCACTAGCTTCATCAAGCCGAAGTTTACAGACTTGTCGCCAACCTCCAGGTTGGCCAGCCTCGCCAATACAGATTTAGCATGCGCCAGCTGTGTTATCAATCCAGCATTTCTCTCACTCGATGTAAAGGACTGGGCTACCAGTGCAGCATTCCAGACAGGTGTGGTGAATGTACATTTTGGTCTTTTGAAAAACATGTTTTGCATTCTTTAGAAATAGTCATAGCATGTTATCAAGAAGTTGGAGTTCTGAAAGCACCAGCAAAGAGCAAGCTATGCTTCTGTGATGGTAATGACCTTGAAAAAAGCATCATAATATCAAAACTATGATGGGACCATCAAAGCTATGTGTCGTGTATATAGATTTACAGTTAAGACATATGTTCATTAAATAACTTCTAGATACAATTCTTAAAATCCAGACCCAGATTAAGATTATAATTATAATGTCAAGGTGTGCTGTGGCTGTTTGAAGGTTTATGGAATGCATTGTGCATGTTCCTGATTTACCGGCTGCTAAGTCATGAGTCAAGATTTACTATATTGCTTTGGAAAAGTATTGCACGTCATCCAATAATACAAACAAATCCAAATACCTGTAGGAGGGTACACAATGCAACAATGTCAGTAGGCTAACAGTCAGTTGTTATCTGAGACGTCTATCTAATGCCACAGGTGGCCCTATTATTGATATCACTTCTACTATCAGCCAGTTAACAGCCTCGGAGGGGTTGAGTTACCTCTGCTCAGGGGCATGGTTGGTTAGTTGACGTAAAGGCCAGTCACTAGCAGTGATTGTCACAGGCCAACCTGTTAAATGTCCTTAGTGCCTTGTTGGCTCGGGTTCGGGTAACATTGAGCACTTCCGCATTTACCACATTTTGGTGTCCAAATCGAAAAAATGCGGAAGTAGAGCGTTCTTCCGGGTGCTTCAAAACACCACTGAGCAACTTCCATCGAAATGAATAGCAGGTCAGCCCTCAATCCTTTGCCAATCTTCCTTTGGGTTCCAATCTTCCTGTTTCCTGTGTCTCCATCTCTCAACTGAACTGGTATGCAACTAATGCAAGTGAAGCACACATGCCTTAATAAATAACGATAATTGTGGAAATGGCCTGTCCTGAGATGAGCATAACAAGTTATCTCTAAGTGAATACAATACATGTATGTACTAGGCTGCAGGCATTCTGTTTAATAAACGTCAATCTGTTAAAACGCTCAAAAAGCACACAAGACAGACTATGGCAGTGATATCTGACTATACATGTAGGCTACAGTGATGCAAATAGCCTGCATCCTGCATGCTTATAGACTCACTAAACTGAGAAAGGACACATTCCTGGGATGCAATACTGTACTCTGTACCGTACTTTAACGTCGTTGAAGTAGGACTCATAAAATGTGCCTGGGACCCAACTAAAAGACCACCGTTGGATTCCAGGACCCATTACATTGAAAACCGATTTACATCACTGCATGTATACATGTGCATTCACGCGCACGCACACGCACACACACACACACACACACACACACACACACACACAGGTCACTATTATTGGAAGTGACATCCTCTCAGAGTATCGTGCGGGAGATGTATTTTTGGACGACCATGGTTGTGTCAGTGAGGAAATTCCTTTCATATCTGCTTACTAGAAAACATCTGGCACCGTTCTATCTGTTACATCTCCATTCTCATCTAGAGATGCAGCGAATACTTGAGCCTGGGTGGTGCCAACACCCATCCTCACATCGTGATGGAAGAAATACTCTGATGGTGTATTTATTTATTATTATTTTTACTTTAAAGGAATACTTTTTCAACCTATCTTTATACAGTAGGCCTATATAATTGGTCCTCACTAATGCTCATGATAAAACGTGGTCTGTCTCAGAGGAGGGCTGTGGACACTTCATAAACTCGCCTACATCATCACTCTGCAGTCATCATTCTGTCTGTCTCCTATATTGGTTGGGAAACGATCTGCTCTAGTCTAGACTAGAGCACACCTCCAAAAGTATGTTCTCGTCTGGCCTTAGGGAGTGCACCCTAGTTTTGAAACTGTATACATACATACATACATACATACAATATATATACACACACACACACACATTTTGATTGATTGAAATATTTATTAACGGTTTGCAGAATTACAGTACATTTCAAGCACAAACTCAATACAAAGACTGTTAACTGTGAGTGGACGACCCAATTAAGCATTTGACTTGTTTACAACAGGGTCCACCTTGTTCAATTCATCAAAGAAGTGTCCACACACACACACACACACACACACACACACACACACACACACACACACACGCACACACGTGTGTGTGTGTGTGTGTGTGTGTGTGTGTGTGTGTGTGTGTGTGTGTGTGTGTGTGTGTGTGTGAGACAATAAAATAAAAATAAATCTTTGTTTATACAGTGCAAAGCAGTGGTTCTCAAATGTTTTCATTTCAAGTGTTTCAAATGTACAAATCATGTTACCAAATGGACCCACATATAGGTTACAGACCTGTAAGGGTCCTTCTGGTTTCTAACTAATTGTTTAGTTGGGGCCTGGTCTGGACCTTCGAGAACCACCGGAGTCAAGAAAGAAGCATAGCATTCCAAACAGTTAAATTAAATCAAGACAGATTGTGATGGCAGGTAGCTGGTAGCATACTGACTGTAGAAATGGTAGCATACTGACTGTAGAATGGAATGGCGTGGTATGTAAACAACATACTAATCTGATCTCTACCGCCCCCTACAGGCTACAGAGGACAGACACCGACCGGTTGCATGAGAAGCAGTGAAGGAAATGAGATAATCCCCCCCCCCCCCCCCTCTCTCTCTCTTTTCTTTCACTAACATGCTTCTTAAATTGTTTCATGTTGTCTTTCCTGATCTCGGTTGCCTGGCAACGTCTGTACTGTGTCAGCGGTGGCCGCACGGCAGGGGGCGGAGCTGTTAGGTGAGAACCCTGTCAAGCACGCGCGTGCGCGCACACACGCACGGCACGCACACACACACACACACACACACACACACACACACACACACACACACACACACACACAACACACACACACACACACACACACACACACACACACACACGCTAAATCTTGTATGCACAATGCACATGAACAAAACATAATGCATGGACATGCTGAACACTGACATGTGACTTCCTGTGATCAGCACCACAGCAACAGACTTTTAGCCTAATTAGGCTAGAGGACTGTAGTAAGCTGGTCCATAGTTAGGACTGGACTCACTGGAGTCCTTCTAACGCTATGGACGAGAGCTATTAGCTATAGTAAAGCAAAAATGCTTGCACGGCTATAAGTGCCTCGGCTGGCTGCCTCACCTCCAGTCCAGACAGAAGTTACACATCTGTGGATCCATCCACGTAAAGCCTCCTGGGCAATGGGCTGGGCTGCGAGTCCGGACAGGCCACCTGAGAGAGCCCCGTCTATAATTATGATGATCCCTACAGCTGTTTATTAACAGGCATTTGACCTCCGACCCATGATACTTACACTCATAATCACACACAGCCACGCTATGGTTTACTACTTCTTTACAGAGACAGGCGGTGAGGCTGCTCGTGCTTTTTTGTTTTCTTTGAACGTAAATGTCCCCATAAATTTACTACTTTTACTAACTGGAATGTTAAGTGTGAGTGAATAACTATTTATGGATGTGATCATGTGAAGACAGAAGGGAAAAAAAGCTTTTTATTTTATACCTGTCTCATCGGAGTCGATGAGCTTATTAAGTTATGTAGAGTTGACTGCCCTCTGGTGGTAAGGAGATGTAACATCCAGAGACAGAAGCACCTGTTTATGATATTTATGTTTATCTATTTGGTTCTCAGGTTCAAACAATGGACCCACCCTGCAGACTATTGATAAATGTATATTTGTACCAGTTGAGTTAATTGCAATCAGCTGTTGTTGACCCATGCAGCTCTGAATTAGCCATTATGAAGAATCCATGCAGGGCAGGCTGGTTGATAAAGTCTAGCCAAGAGAAGTCTTTTCTCTTTCATTAACTCATTTTAATGTGTCCATGGCATGTACAAGGCACAGAACCCCCAACATGAACCCCCACTATTTGTCTTCAACTTAATCTGAACCCACCTTGTGCAAGAGCTGTTGATTTACGGTAATACTAAGCAGATATGTCCGATACAACACACTGTGCAACTATAAGTTACTACCCCAAACCAGGTTTTGTACATAACTATTTATATGACCTCCCGCTTTAAATAATGAAGTGATAAAGAAAATCTACATAATTAAGTGGCTGCAATCATACCCTGAAAAGCCTTTATCCAAAAATGGCTTAAGCAACTGACCCCTTACATGTCATTTTCATACCATAAGGAAGTTTAGATTTTTGAGTTTTGCATTTAAGGATCTTTATTGTTTCTGGTCTGCAGACATTGTTGTTCTTATTTGAGGGCTGCTGCGATAAGCTTGTTTCTGCATATACAATACCCGTTGTGCACATAGGCAGCCCTGTGTGCATTTTACTCCCTGTTTACACTTGTCTTTCAATGCAACGTTTGTCATCTGATCTGATCATAGTCTGTAGACTTAGATCTTACTGATAGTGGTATACCCCTTCACTAGATTGCCCAGCTCACATGAGTTCAGATTAACTCACTTTGTTGATCAGTGTCCCTCAGGAGTCTATACTTGGTCCATATCCCTTTTCCCTCTACGCAAATTTACATGAATGTAGGTATTTAGAAGAAGCTATTTTGAGAGCGACACCAAATGTCTTTGCCGAAAATAGCCCATCTACAAGCTCATATGTTGAAAGAAAAGAAAGAAAAGCTATCTTACTTTATATTTATGCCAGAAGCACTGTGGGAATATCCCAACACAAATCTGAAGAGAAATGTCACATTATAGTTGAATGCAGACACAAGTTTGCAAACACAGCATAGTTCCAATCAGACACCATCCAATCACAAATGTTGTATTGAAAAGACAAGTGCACAATAATTAAACAGATTTATCCAACATAAAAATAGAAACTTTTTAAAAGTGTTAATTATTCAGAACAGAAGAAAAATAATGCTTCCTCTGTCGCTGGCTGTTTGTCAGCCACTGTTGTGAAACTGTACAGAAGAGGTTTCAAATAGCCAAATGAAACTCACGCTAATATGGATATGACATTGATGCTATTTAAGAATGGATGATTGAAAATGCCTCAGAGTTGGCATGGCTCAAGGTGCTCAGGCTTTGGGGTTGTATTATAGACAGGTGCGGTGGGAAGCCTGGAGCCCACGGGCCCCCTTGTTCTTTTGTCTGTTCCAGTGGGGCCCTGGAGGCACATTGTCAGCCGCAGCAGCAGAGCTTTCATGGACAGACGCAGGAACAGGAAGAGATGTAGACGATAAAGACATCCGTTTGAAGTGGTCGAGCACAGAGACGCACGTGCGTGATGCGCTGCATCATCCCCCACACCCACTGTCTCACGTCCCTGCACAGTGCACGCACATCCCTCATCCAGACTCTGGGCACATCAGGAAACGAGGTGGCGGGACCAGCGCTCGCTCGTATAGTAGTTGAGAATCTATGCCTCTTGGTCTAATTCCCTGCCCTCTTCCTCTCACTTTCTTTCCTCTCTTTGTTTTCCTGACAATGGCAGCCTAGAGAGTTCAACAGGGTCTCCTCCTCGTCACACCCCCCTCGTTCCAGTCAGAATGAAATTTGGCATTTTTTGGCAAACTGGTCACTGAGGACAAAAAGAGTGTTGTCTTTGCTCTGAACATGTGGATTGCTTCTGTCTGGATCGAGTGACAGCTGCCACAGTTTGATTGACATTTGAGGGGGATAGTAAGGGTCAGGTATTGAGCTCGACATCCCCTTGTCCAGACCCCCAGTCCCCAAAGTCTGTCTCCCCGCTGGAGTAGGGCGGGTTATCCAGCGAGATGCCACGCCTCTCCCCAAACACCTTCTCCTGCAGCTCGATGATGTCGTTACGGATGTCAGCCATCATGAGCAAGAGGAAGTCAAAGGAGCCAGGCGGTCCCTGGGGAGAGATGGGAAATGGAGTCATTATTAAGAATGATCGCAGGGCGTGTCTGCCTCATTGTGCCAGACAATCGGTAAAGCATGTTTCCTTTAGGGCAGTATGCGTTTATTTAAAGCTGCATTCTATTGTTGGACCATGATGTCAGGGGACCAGCTTCTGGTGAATCCAGGTGAAAGTATTTTAAATTGACTTCTATTGTTTGGACCATGTCAGGGTAGGGTGCAACAGGGTGAATCCAAGGGAAAGCTAATGATGCCTAATTTTAAAATTTAGCCCATTTTGACATGAGAGTTCTAAAAACTCCTAAAAACCTAACCTACGTTTTCTGAAAAACTTTGCACCACATTTCACACATTTTCACACATTTATTTTGATGCTTTTGTGTGACGCTGTAGTATGATCAAGTATATGGCATTCATTTACGAAAAAAGCACAAAAGGTTAGAATATGGAGAAGTTTCTGTCCTACAGCAATGATATATAGTAACAACGAAAATAAAGCTTTCCAGAATGGAAACGTCCCAGGTGCATCCATGCAATTTAGTTTGAGTTCTTTAAAGATTTGATTTCAATATTTGCACTGCCATTTGTGTGTAGGGGAGGAAGACAATATACAGCTATGTGAATAATTGTTGTATAATACTTTTGTAAAATAAGGAAATTAATAAACATATGTTTAAAAAGAAGGAAAAAAAGTCATATGGGCAAGTCATATGGGCACAAAACCTGTTACATTAGTATCCATTATTACAAATAAAAGGACGTCTTTTTTCATATCAGTCGTGGCACACACACACACACACACACACACACACACACACACACACACACACACACACACACACACACAATAAGATGATAAGAAAATGTTGGTTATTAGGAGAGTCTACATAGCTTGATAGCTTGCCTTGGAGGGACTATTTCAGACTATTTCAAGACTTACAGGGTCACCTCTGGGACCAGGCGCTCCTCTGTCACCCTGTAAATAAAACAGTGTCCAGTTAGTGACATTTATCACAAATATCACTTTTAAATGAGTAGAAAGTAGAAACAGCTATGTACATATTAGAATCAAAACTGAACTTTCTGTACCTAAACCACAAAAGACAACAGTCTCATTATTTCTCATTATTATTTTATAATGTGTTTTTCTATAATTCTGTAGTAAAGAAATCCAGACCCATTCTATGCAGAGGTCTGACCATACGGCCAGACACAGAACGGAACCGCTTCAAACCATGTTACCATGTTCAAAGATACTTCAGGCAGTGTTAGATTGGGTACTTGGAGTTGGCACATGCACGCATCCATGCTCTCTAATTCAGTAACTGAAAATATAAACTGTTATAATGACCTTGAGTCCGTCTTTTCCTGGTGACCCTTGTGGACCCTGAACAAACGACAGCATACAGAGTTTCATTAAGAATGCCATTCTGTTCATTAAAACAAAAAAAGTTTTAATGATAGATCAGTTTTATTGTCATTTGAAATAGTAGTAATTTGAAACAGAGAGCAACAGCTCAATACGTAAATAAACACAATTGTGTTTTATATTCAAGCTCTTAGCTAGACTAAAGTACATTTAAGGAGTGGGTAGTGGTTTAGTGTTGAGAAAGAGGCTCAATGTTGTGACCTCATATGACATTACATACAATACGTATGACCACTGTTAGTCTTTCAAATATATTGGTCCCACTGGGGTTTGAACCCCAGGACTGTTTGTGTGTATAAAGCAACATGTGTGCGCGATGAACCACAACCATGAACCATAAGGCACTCACCACTGGTCCCCTTCGGCCCCTCTTGATGTGTGACAGGTCAGGCTCGGGGCCCATTGGTCCCATATTCCCCCTCGGCCCCTGAGGACCTGGCAGACCCCTCTCTCCTGGCTCCCCCCTATCACCAGGTTCACCTGGATGGCCTTGAGGAGACAGGGGTGGGTGGGTGGTTGGTTGGGTGGATGGATGGATGGATGGATGGATGGATTAAATAAAAACATTACCTGGGACTCCAGGTGCTCCTGGTGGGCCAGCTGGAGCAGACAGTAAGGGGCTATCGGGACCTTTTCCTGCACGTCCTTGTGATGGTTTATCACTGCTGTTGGCCAGCCCAGGAATCTATGAGCACAATCATAAACATAATACCAACCAGTCCATTACAAAGTAATGGCATAATAAATCTGTATATGAGGTGAAACCACGACCTAGGTAGTCATGTTCATGTCCTAAAGTCAAGTACTAGCAGTGTACCTGGTTAGGAGTGTGTGTGCTTCCCAGTCTCAGTTTGAGCTGCAGCAGGCTGTTCTTCATGTCGACAAAGTCCTGACAGGTGAAGGAACAGGAACCGGCACTCATTAGCGGGTCGGACTTCCCCGATGTACTCACTAAGAGACAAAACAAAAACACTGTCTAAAACTGGCTTGCGATGCCTGTAATACCCTGTAATAGATACACAGAACGATGAGGACTTGAACATGGAGCTGTACATCACTCCAGGACTCGACCTACAGTAGACTCTCCTCTCGCCTGGCCCCCGAGCTGTGAAAATCTGTTATTTTCAGCAAGCCACAAAGCTTATCGGCGCCTAATTGCGGTGAAAAGTTAGCGAGAATGCAACCGGACACTCGGTTCTACAGACTGTGATGTTTAACCACATGAACCCTAGGCCTAGAGTCTTAAATCTGAGGCAAAAATTCAGTTCTAACAATTATTTTAGGTAAAGATATTTGGTGTAGAGAGAATAAAAAGGAGGTTGCCTAGTATAGACCCCTGGGGGACTCCAGTCAATGAACAATGAAGTGAACAACACCAGGTATTGTACTGTTTCATTTCCGTTACGGTCCGTCAGCAATTGCATCTTTTGCATTATTTGGTAAATATTTAAGGATTAATTGAATTCATTTGATAATTTTTAAACTAAAACTGCAAAGCATAGTATCTTTGAAAAACATCAAGGGTTCAAACACAATAAAGTCGAGTGTTTAGGGGGAAGTTGGCAGGCAGCACACCTACCTGCAGCGCTAAACAGGAAGCAACTTGAACAAAACATGGGCAGTAATGCAAAAAAAAAAAAGTGTTTGGGACTGTATTACGGACCACGGTCCTTTTGATTATTTGTTTAAGTATAAGTATTATTTATGGTGGCTACTAAATTAGGATAATAATTATAAGTTTGGTATTTGTTATTAATAATTATAAGTTTGGTATTTGTTATTATGTTTTAGGGCATGTAACAAGTTGTATTTCTTTTGCTACAGTACTCAAGTGAATTGACAGACATGGCTCTGAGTGACAGGTCCCTGATTGGACCTGCCCCCCTCTGGTCCTTATTGGTTCTCCCTGACATCACCAGTTTCCTGTTGGCTGGGCACTCTTCCTGTTTCTGTATAAAGTCTCAGTTGAACTTCTGCTCTGGAGGGGACGACAGCATTCTGCAGCAGAGACTCGATCCATCTAGTCCTCTCTTGTGCCTGCCTTATTATCTTGTTTGCTCTTAGTTCTGGTTCCTTGCTGTAAGTTATGATTTGTTTTGTTTAGTCCAGTTTTTGTTTACAGTAATCTTTATTATATTATATTATGAGTCTGTAAAACCTGCTATCTATCCTTGTTTAAAAAGCCCGGTTCCTACCTCCACCATGTAGGAGTGCCAGGTCTTTTCTTTTGTTACCTTATTGTAATTTTGGTTAGTTAGGGTAGTTAGGGATTTAGAATTGTCTTTTGTTAAAATTCTGTTAAGGCCTTTAGGTAGGGGTAAACTTTTGTTTTCTAGTTAGATTCGTTTTGTTAGTATAGCACCTGCACTCTGAAGCTAACATATTGGAGAATTGTGAACCAGAATTGTACAATTGTCTCTGCAACTGAAAGAGCTGCTACAAATAAATTGAAGTTCTTTTCACCCTGTCTCCTCTCAAATTGTGTCATGTCCTTTCACCCTAGACGAAGGTCCATAACAGACTGTAAAGTGAAATGCTCTGTATGTAATGAATTAGGCCTAGACTTTGAAAATGCATGCACGCACACGCGCGCGAGTGCACGCACGCACACGCACGCACGCACGCACGCACGCACACACACACACACACACACACACACACACACACACACACACACACACACACACACACACACACACACACACACACACACAAGAAAGCACATTGACATTGCCACTCCATATTAATTGATTCTGCGTCATATCATATAGGTTTTAAACACCACAAACCCTCTGAAAAACCTTACTTCATACCAGGAACTGAAAGAAAATTAGTTGTCTTTATATGCACCCAGAGGTGCTGGTTATCTAGATTATACTGTCCCAGATACACAGTACATCCGCTGTACAAGTGATTTGTACTATCTCAGAGTTATTTGGTTATTAACTATCAAACATTTAGCTGGGGACCCCCTCAATGACGTCTGGTTTGAGAACCAGTGATGTAATTGAAGTATGTTGTGTGTGAAGTGTGTACGATGACATATTTGTTCTTAAAAAATCACACCCATGTGAAGTGAGGGGCGCTCTTATCATCATACGTTATCATCATACATGTGCTCATTCTGGCCAATCACCATTTTTGTCCTCACTTTTGTCTTCAATGTTTGTGTTTACACAAACCCTCAAAGCCTCATAAAAACGATTCTACTGTACTCAACTACTGTAAACTTACAGTTGTGTCTGAGGATGCAGGAGCGTTGGTCCGGGGCCAGTATGTAGCCGCTGTGACAGCGACACTGGAAGCTGCCAAGGGTGTTCACACACTCCTGGTCACACACACTGCTGCTGGACTGCTGCTCACACTCATCAATATCTGACCGTTTACAAGAGAAACAGATAGACAGAGAGAGAGAGAGAGAGAAAGAGAGAGAGACGCACACACACAGAGAAATGGTTACTTAACCACTTTCAATCTGGCGTCTGTTTTAGGCATGTCATTCTGATCCAGGTGAACATTTCCGAAGATCGGCTATTTTCGCTTTTCGTTGCATGACTAAGTATATGGCATAACCACTTATACCCTACCTCATTGCTATCAGAGAGCTATTTAACACTATGTTTTAACAAAAGACATTAAATAGTCACAGTCACTCATTTCTGTTGCTGCCGAACGGCCCTATACTATACCTCCACCCCAGCATCCATCTACTGGCTCTATTTTACTTTAGGGTTTGGTAATGGTTGGATCATTCCCTATTTTCATGATAGCCACTGGCTATGGACTATATGGACTATGGAATAAACCTCTAATCTCCATATTAAATATGATCTGGTTTGTTAGTTCTGGATATGAGCTGACCATCCAAGTTTCTTCGATCAGAGAGAGGTTTTGTGACACCAAGGTATTTTTAACAAGATGACAGTTTATTTCTTCCTTTCACCATGGTTTATAGTTCAGGTACTGTACGCATGGCTGCCTGGGTTGAAGCTGTAATACTGTAGACTCATTGAGTTGCTGCTTACTGTATATACTGAGGGCACACTCGAACTGTCAGTGGTTAGTTAGTTAAGTGGTGATGGCAGACACATGTGTCTCATTGGGGATGCAAATGAATGGGAACTGTCCACCAGAGGCTTGCATAGACAGCATGGAGAAAATTCACAACACTCGTAAATTAATGCCCTACTTGATCATACTACAACGCCACACAAAAGTAGCAAATCCACAAGTTTGAAATGTGGAGCGAAGCCGTGCATTTTGAGCTTAGCGATCTGCTGCTTTTGCTATTTTTGAATTTGAATCGTGAAAAGTACAGTTTTGGACATATGCGGTTTCCACACGAAAGAGACGATATGCATAAATGCATCTCATATATCATCAATAAAAACAAATTTCCATAATTATGGAGCTGTCTGATGGAAATTGTCGTGGATTCAAATTTTACTTGAATCCAACATTGAAAATTAGAATTTGGGTCGAGACCCACTAGTTGAGAAACGTGCCAAAAGAAAAAATGGGCACACACACAAAGGATAAAGATAATAAACGATGGAAATGGATAGCAAGGAAAAACAAATTGTGCAGATTAGATAAGGCTTGTAAAACATATCATATCACACACACTCACACACACACACACACACACACACACACACACGCACGCACGCACACACAGTGTAAAGATTAGTCTGGTACAGTAGTGGCCGTACAGTATCGGCAGACAGTATGTCCGGGACGGGAGACAAGCAGGAAGTGGACTGACCCAGACAGTAAGGAGACTTATGGCTGCGGTGTCTCTCACGGTCAAAGCGATAACCTGGGTAACAGGTGCACACAACCCTTCCAAAGTTGTCAGTACACTGCTGCTCACAGGGCGAGCCAGCACACACATCTACACCTATAGAGAGAGAGAGAGATATGAGCTTCTAGCTAAATCTGGCATGTTAACAAGACATCATGTTCAATTTATTGAAGTAATAATAATAACTATATATGTATATGGCAATTTGTATAACATGAGTTGCAACGTGCTGAAAAACAAATGGGACAATGGGACGGTTGTGACCGAATGCACAATACATTTTAACTTGGAGGATGCTAAAAGAATATAGTCAAAATAAATAAGTTAATACAATTTGAATCATGGATAACCATAGAAGGATCATACATCAAAAGACAATATTATTTACATGAACACTTTTTGAAACATATGTTTTTAGAAGTGATTTAAAAGATAAGGGTGAGTGAATAAGTGCAGCACATTATGAAGGTGAGTATTTGAATATTCTGTGTAGATTTGCAGTGACAGACTACAAAGTCATGCAAGTAATAGCTCCCTCTAGTGGACATTGTTTCCCACTGTCTAACCTTTCCACAGACGAAGAATCAAACCACTTCAGTCTCACCTTCACACATTAAAATATGTTGTGGGTGATTGGACAGCAGTGTGTTAAATCAAGGTGTAAATGCAGAGAGAGAGAGAGAGAGAGAGAGAGAAACTACTATACATTGAATGTATAGTATAGAATGTGATACCTCCACCAAGGCAGCACAAATTTGTTTTGAAATCAGATACCCTAACCTTCATGTAATTTATTTTTAGACATCTCATTCCTTTCCAAAAACACCTTCACACCTTCGATCCTCTCTGGGATCTTGCTCAGTGAGGTGTTTCTGATCTAAATATTGCACGCACAAAAACGCAGACAAATGGATGGAAATGGTTTTGTCAGATGTACTATCACTGGTGGTACCACCTGGTATACACTACTCTCACAGTCAAAGATTACATACTGTACCTCATGGACATACAGTATAGTCTACAATAGTCTAATGATAGCATAATATATATCATATAGGCTATATGAAGTAATAAACCGCGTTGGCACTCATATCTGACCCTTATTGTACAGTAGGATGTACTGTATTCTTCAACCACTGTTTTTATTTTTGAAAGACTTAATATTGTTTTAAATTAATTAGTTACACTCCTGCAGATAAAGATGAAGAACCAAACAAAGGGAGATATCATATAATATATCATGGCAGCATGATGCAATAAAGACAATAGAAGATTAATATTCATTACAGGATAAAGGATACATTCAGCCGTTTTGAAAACAAGAAGTAACTGTGTCTTTAAATAAAGGCTAAATAGCCAGTACAGTTTATTAGTAGGTTTATATGTTTTTAGAATCACTTCCCAATTCATTTCTGGTGATACAACAATATGCAGTACTACTCACAAAGGTATTTTTTATCTATGCTGTTTATCTTTAACCAGAATACATGATTTTCAATGGAAATAAAATAAGAAAAGTACAAAGAGAGTTTTATTTTTATTTATTTTAAAACATTTTAATGGCTTTAATATGAAATGCTATTTTTCAGTGTTTTCCAATTTAAATAATTTAATTTGTCTTTGCTTGTGTCGTGACAAAGTCTTATGATCACTGCGCAACATGCCAAAGCATTTTCATTGTGTCTAATCTGTTCGAAGTTTGACATTTTACTTTTTTTTAATTTTCTTGTGTTCTTGTCATTTGGTCATCTACCTCCATTGGAAAGAACTATGGGTCAACTCCTAGCAGTTTTGAAATGAGCTATATACTGTAATAAAGGTGACTTGACTTGCAAATAAGGGTTTCTGATTTGGATATAAATATTATAAACGCACCAAAATTGTGACTCAATTGAAATATTAAGATCAGAAGTTGCTACTGTATTGGGCAACTCCAGGCACCTTTTATGGTATACTTTATTGATATTTCCTGTTAATGTTCATTTTCCAAAATACGCATGTAAAGGTGTTTCCAGTTCCACCCTACTGCCGAGTCAATCTACTGTAACAAAGTTATGGAAAAATGAACTGGAACAGGAAACGGGGCGATTAAACTGTAAATTAATTTACACTAACAAAGTTTTCTGTGCAGAAGATGCAGTCTATCAGAGTTGACATTGGATCAAAGCATATCATTCATCTGACTCCATCATGTGTCCAAGCCGCCCCCCCTCTGCTGAGGGACGGTGAACATTACCATGTCTTCATCAGCTACAGCAGCGCTGATGTGTGTTGGACCCACAACCTCATCGACGAGTTGGAGTCCTGCGGCTTGCAGGTCTGCTATCACGAACGCGACTTTGTTCCCGGTCGCACTGTGCTGGAGAACATGTCCGACTGCGTTCAGGAGAGCCAGAAAGTTCTGCTCGTCCTGAGCTCAGAGTTTGTGCGGAGTCGCTGGTGTCTCCTGGAGGCCAACATGTCTCTGTTCAGAAACTGCCTGGAGCGCAAGCCCATAGTGTTGCTAGAGCCGGGAATCAGCATTCCTCTTCACCTCTGCCACCTCACCTACCTGGAGGCCAGGGACCCAGACTTTCTCATTAAGCTGCTCAAGGTGCTCTGCACATCCAACCATCAGCTGCAGGGAAACACGGTTGCACCCTTCCAGCCTCCATCCATCTACAACGGGAAGGTCCTGCAGCGGATGAGGAGATGTTTCACAGAGCTCTGGTCTTCTTCTCATCGGGTTGTGCCTGCTGCCTGGGCAAAAGGCACTTCCCCTTTCTCCAGCCTAGCGCCCCTGGCCACCTTGAGGGAGGAGTATGTTTCTGCCAGTATGTCTCACAACAGCTGAGCAGGGGGAAGTGGAAGTAGTGGTGGTAGTATAAATATAGTATAAATGAAAAGTTCATAATCTTTCATATCCACATGGCTCTGTTTCCTTGGCCACTTACCAATGATTATATCTTAAGTGTATGTTCACATTTTGTAGCAATGCTATTTAAATACACCTTAAGACACCTTGAGTTCTTAAATGGTGAAATAAACATGACCTTTTTTTTACTAAGAGAGTAAAGCTGTAGTAAGGAACCAGCTGAGACAAACTGTGTCATCTTTTACAGTACCACAATACTAATAAGACGCCCTGAGGGGGAGAAGCGACCTCGCCATTAGGTCACGTGCACGCATCCACCTGGGTGATGGCAGACTGCTGGGCGAGCGCTGGTGCTTTGGCATGGGGGGTCAGATCAACATATGGAATGAATTCTGTACTGGACATATATGGAGCATGTCTTGAGTGTACAAAAAACGAACTGAGAGACACATCAAAATGTCTCTTCTTTCTAAACATGCTATACACAGGAAGATTCTTTGCAAATGAGACAGAGCCTTGATTTATGACAGACAGACAGAAATGGACAAAAACATAACCTTGGAGGTGATGAGTACTGTAGGTGTATCAAATATATATGAATTATTCAGGCTCATGTAGATAATAGTTGTATTGTTTACCTACCTTCAGGTATGCATTGGCCCATCACAAATCTGAAGCCCTCACAGCACTTCCTCCTGGAAAACACAGACAGACAGACAGACAGACAGACAGACAGACAGACCGACAGACAGACAGACAGACAGACAGACAGACAGACAAGTTCACAACACGTCACAGATGCGACTCATTGTGAGCTTCTAGATCGGTGATTTTCGGAGGGCAAAATTGCGAAAAAGTACAAATCTGCTTAAGAATTACAGAATGAAGACTTTCATTATATGAAAGATAATATTGTCTTTGAGTCAGCTCATTATGGTACCATTAGTATTGAGAATATATTACAATCACAATTTGTAGGTGAGGAGCCAGTAGTGGATTCCAGCCAGGGGTGCAATGTACCTCTGAAGTCATGATACATTATATTACATACTACAGTATATGATTGCCAAGGCATTGCAATCAAGAGAACACTGAGAGCCTTGTAGGCTACACAGAGTTGTGAAGGTAGTCAGTAAAGTGTACATGCAGCAGGAAGAACAGAGTTGGGTAGAGTAGCCAAAAACTGTATTGTACTCACCTAAAACTATTGTTATGTTAATATAATAATGACTTCAGTGGAAAAAGTAGTAGTCATCCAAAGACTTGAGGAAGAGGAAGAAAGTATCTACTTCATGCGAACGTAACTGTTGTGTTTTAAAATGTAGACATTGTCCAATATAAATAGAGAATAAAACAAACAGAATGTGCATTTAATAAAAAATGTGTAAAAATAAAAGTAACAAGCAGAATGACATTATTTATCCTCAAGGACTGAGGTTGTAACAGGAGGGTGATGGAGACATTGGAGAGGGGGAGAGAACGGCTTTGAAGCCCAAGTTATACTTGGTTGTGCATCATGCCATAAATAAAGCATTGCACTGTGATGCGTTGTGAACTCGTAAATCGGTGTGCCACACCAACTAAGTACAAAATAAAAATCACGAAATCACACCAGTGTGAACCAAGTGGTGCAACTCCCGTCTATTGGTTCTCTGTATCGTTCCAATTTGTATCATTCCAATTTCTTCTCTGTATCGTTCCAATTTCTTCTCTGTATCGTTTGCGTCCAGCAGGTGGCAGCCATGTCACATACTTCTCTCGTTCCAACTTCACGCATGCGCACACCACTCGTGCTCACACAGGTACACAAACAGATACACAGGTACATGGACATTGCATGCTGGATGTAGAAGTGGTTGCACCACTTAAAAATAAGGTATGAGCGTGAACATGTGCAGGGTTGAGTCATGTATGCAATACGGGCCTCACACAACTGTCGTACACACAGCCCACGTTGCATCAACATTCGTTGATGACAATCAAAGCAAGGTTCTTGGCAGTCTGTGCGAGAATCACATTGGTCTGTCGGTACAGCACTGATGGAGATGTATTATAAAGTGTAGGATTTGCCAGGGGAAAAAAGAGAAGCTTTAAACTAAGTCTTGACACTGAACTTGAAGCAGTGGTAAGAAATCCAACTGAAGCAAGAACCACACAGCATGGACCCATATGTTTTCTTTTCTCTCTTCTTTTTATAGTTCATATTGTTGAATATACAGCATATTGTGCTATGTTCTCATGGAGTCCAGTAGAAGTTCACCTGTTTGTCTCCCTCTACTTGTAAATGCAGGGCTGAGCTGATTGTTTTTTATTTCACTCCTAAATCAGATATCTAACATCTGGGAAATTCAACACTTACGTGGACAAATTCAATGAGCATTTAACTGAGCATGAACTATGAACCAACCTAACTTCCAACAAAAAAAAAACTTTGCTTGCTAAGCAGTCTGCTAATAATTTCCCATAAGCAGTCATCTGAATTTTTGCCATATTGTGCAATGAATATCATTTAACTTTTTTTAAAATCCGGAATGGATTTATAGTGTTTTGCAGTAAAACGCTTTGGATCCTCACACAACAATCCACCACATGCTACAGAGATTAGGGCAGGAGGACCGGAGAGGAACCTGGAACTACTACAGAGCCTTACAGCGTAAAAATAACAAGCAGACATACATACAAGTGCTATGTACACACAAGCAAGCACAAACAAACGCATGCGTGGATGGATGCATGCATGCTTACCACACAAAACATAAAGACCAGACACATACACAGGAAGAGGAAGATTGTGCCTAATTCATGCTCTGTTGGACAAGGTCGTCACGCGCCGAAAATAGCAGACCTACAAGCTCAAACGTGTTATGTCTGTGATGCGGTGTGAGCTTGCAGGTCAGCTATTTTCGGCTTGCCATGCCGTCATGCGACAAAGTATAAGTCGGGATTTACGTAGGAAGACTCCTGTCCGGAACACAGCATGCTCTTGGCGGAGGGAATTTAGCATGCTACCTCATTCATGGCCCCTCTAGATGACAATTTGCTTTTATTCTCCTCCAAAACTCCATGCAAAATAACTCTAAATCACTCCGAGACCCCCCCACACACACTCCACCCCTCCTCTCTCTCCTCCGAATGAAAAATAACCTATAAAACGGCGACGCTAGCTAGAGCTTGATGAAATCCAGATGAGAGCAGCCTCAGTCTGCAGGCTGGGGATGGAGGAGATGGAGGCTGCAGGAGATAGGCGCTGAGGTGGAAATGGGATAGGGAATTACAATGGGGTCCTGCAGGGGTCCTTGGGTCAATAAAGACTTTTATATTCATCACAACGTCAGAGCATTGTGCCTCCACGTGCTGTCAGAACGATGCTCCGTTTTGTCATGCAAAACTTCTTGCCTGAGTTTCTAAAGAGGAAAACAGGAGGTGCTGTTATTACTGCGTTGCTATAGTTACAGTACAAGCAAGTTTACTGTATTATGACATGTTCCGGCTCATTCCGACTGATGTGGAATTAATGAGAATGTTTCCCAACGTCTTTTGGGCACAGACAAGATTATTTCTTTTGGACTGGGGCTGTAAAATAGACAAGCTGAAGTCACCCTACTCCCCCTACAAACATCAACAGACAGCCTGTCTGTCAGTCATTCTGTTGATGGGAAACGGGGGTTAAGGGTGATTTGAGGGATGAGACAATGATACACAAGGGTCTTGGGCATCTGGCTGAGCAGATGGGGCCAGTGGGAGATGTAAACCATGTGCTTTTCTAATGCCAATGGAGGTGCAAGAGCAGTGCTGAATGCTGATCATCATTTGTAAACTCTTACGAGTTACAAATGGATAAATGGAGCCCGTCCTGTGAATTCCTTTGTTGAAGATTGTTCTGTAAATCAGCCTTATGTTAACTAAGTAAAAGGTGTATAAGACAATGTGGGTATAAGAAATTAACTATGACCTTTCAGTTACAGGGCAGTCTGCTATTCTGTGTGTGAGCACACGTATGTGTGTGTGTGTGTGTGTGTGTGTGTGCAGCGGCGCAACACGGACCGAACGCTAGGGGGGGACATCGGCGCCGCAAAGCGGCGCCGCCGAAAAATCCGTCCCCCCCGTCCCCCCCACCACCCTAGGAGAGGGGGGGATGGGGGGGTCTAACCACAAACGTGGGGTTATGGTTAGGGTTTGGGGTCGAACTACAGAGAGGTTGTGCCAGTGACTCAATGTACATACAAAACTGCGTTTTGGCACAGTTATTATTATGAATTACCTGGCTGTGATTCCTCCTCCTCCCCATTTGTCTCAAAACGTAAAAGTTTAACCACATTATCAGCAGCGCCTCGAACAGGTCAAAACTCACTGACCATCTGATCTGTAAGTTAGCCTATCCTATAAAATGTACAACACCTGGGAGGTTTTCAGGAGAGGATGTTTTAATGTAGTTTAGTTCAACCCATGCAACTCGAGAGGAAAGAAAAACCTGCAGCGCCTTACCTGGTCTTGACAGTTAATAGCGGCGTCGATCTCCTCCTTTCCCCAAATCCCCCAAAATAATAATATAATTCCCAAAGTGGGGTCCGGGGACCCCCAGAGGTACAACTACATGATAGTTTGTGGCATGTCATGTGGACGCTCTCAGTTTTTTTAATTAACATTGATTATCAATTGGAGTCCCACCGCTAGAAATGGTTAAAATAGGGTCCGTCCGAGCTGTATAAATCTTCTCTTATGGGGGTCCTTCTCTTCTCTTCAAATGGGGGGGGGTCCGCAGGCTAATACGTGTCCATTTGGGGGTCCTTGACATGAAAAGGATAAAGTAAATCCATTCATCTATTGATCGTCTGACGGTGCCAAAGTGGTGCGTGACACCAAAAGTGGTGTCCTATTGAATTCTGTTCCTGTATTATTAGAATCATTACAGAGTGCAAAGCACATTGGGTCACTGATTGCGGTGTAACAACTCCCAACTTCCGAAAGTTGAGAGAACGGGCCAAACCATTTTGGGATTTAAACAGGGGTGGATCAAATATATGCTTCAAAATATATCGCGTTTATGAACGCAGGATTTCAAAAGTATTACTCCTAAGATAACTTTGGAACCAGGGGGGGACTTCCCCAGCCAGGGGGGACCCACTAACACATCTGGGGGGGACCAATGTGAGGCTGGCAGGGGACGAAACCCCTCCGTCCCCTACCTTATTGCGCCCCTGTGTGTGTGTGTGTGTGTGTGTGTGTGTGTGTGTGTTGTGCGTGCATGCGTGTGAGTGAGTGTGTGTGGCTTCAATCCTCTCCTTTATGTTGTCACTCCCTCTGTGGACTTTATGTACTTTTAAACGACTGTGATTTGAAACCTATTGATGTATATTCATGTTGCTCTCTCTCTCTCTAATGTATTGCTTCACTGACAGATTGTTGGCCTTTGATTGCTGGTCTTCAGTGATAAGGTGTCCATCTTCTCCATATCAGTTTCATTCTGGAGAAGATTATCCTGTCCTCAGGGGACTTCCTGAGAACAGGGAATCTATCTACAGGCTGTCAATCACCCAAGGCCAGCTCAAAGCCTTAAAAAAACTGCTTCAACTATTAATTTTGTGGCATTTTCTGTTGTCATTGTAACGGCAGATAATACTTTCTATGTTAGTACAGCCAAGAGATGGGGTAAGAAGAAAACAGGATAGAGAAGAGAGATCACATGCAACTCTTGATAGGAGCTAGATATATGCAACTGTAGGATGATGTTTGGTTTGTGTTTATGTTTATGAGCCAACCCACTAAATGTGGGTAAAATGGACTTTAACCCATTTAGGCCCGACGTCGAAATAAAAAAAACCATTCGCTCTGAATGAATATATATTCAAAGATTTGTGACGTATTTTCACGATTTCTCAAAAATAGCAGACCTACAAGCTCGTAGCGCCTGTGGTGCGCTATGAGCATGTAGATCTGCTATTTTTCAATAGCTAAAGTATAACATAATGCTTAGTTAAAACACCAAAACGGGTTTTAATGTCTCTATATTGAAAATAATTTTGGTGGGAAGGAGGAGGGGACCAAGCATAGACCCCTGGGAGGGAGCCTCCGGTCAATGAAGCATATAGGGTTTAAGTGGTTAAAAATGTACAAAGTGCCTTACTTTTATATAAGGCTGTTAAAAATAAGCACACTCTTGACAGGCTCTGTTTGACCATGTTGTTACCCACCATGAAATCTGACTGATTGACTGACCACCCCACGGTGCC